>NW_020190469.1:0-81983 GCF_002263795.3 Bos taurus
ATCAGTGCATGATTAGGCACGTGTTCAGTGCATTATCAGTAATGTGATCAGTGTATGATCAGGCACGTGATGAGTGCATGTACAGCCACGTGATCAGTGTATGATAAGCCACGTGATAGTTCATGCACAGTCACGTGATCATGTAAAGCTCAGCTTCGTGATAATTGCAGATCAGCAACTAGATCAGTGCATGATTAGTCACGTCTTCAGTGCATGATCAGTCACGTGATCAGTGCATGATAGCAACGTGAACAGTGCATGATCAGCTACGTGATCAGTACATGATAGCCAGGTGATCAGTGCATGATCAGTCACATGTTCAATGTATGATCATCCACGTGATCAGTGCATGATAGCCACGTGATCAGTGCATGATCAGTCATGTGATCAGTGTATGATCATCCACGTGATCAATGCATGATGGCCACCAGATAAGTGCATGATCAACCAGTGATCAGTGGATGATCAGACACGTGATCAGTGCATGATCAGCCTTGGGATCAGCGCATGAAGAGTCACGTGATCACTGTATGATCAGCCACGTCATCAGTGCATGCGCAGTCACGTGATCAGTGCATGATAGCCACGTCATCAGTGCATGATCAGTCACGTAATCAGTGCATGATCAGCCACCTGATCATTGTATGATCAGCCATGTGATCAGTGCATGATAGCCAGGTTATCAGGACATGATCAGCCACTCATCAGTGCATGATCAGCCAGTGATCAGTGCATGCACAGTCACGTGATCATTGTATGATCAGCTTCGTGATCAGTACATGATCAGACACGTGGTCAGTGCATGATCAGTCACCTGATCATTGCATGAACAGGCACGAGATCAGTGCATGAACTGCAATGTGATTAGTTCATGATCAGCCACGTGATCAGTTAATGATCAGGAAGTGATCAGTGCATGATCAGTCACGTGATCAGAGCATGATCAGCCACGTAAGCAGTGTATGATCAGCCGCGTAATCAGTTCATCATAGCCACCTGATCAGTGCATGATAAGCAAAGTGATTAGTGCATGATCATCAACTTGATCAGAGTATGATCAGCCACGTCATCAGTGCATGATCAGGCACGTGGATCAGAGCATGATCAGTCACCTGATCAGGGCATGGTCAGTCACGTGATCAGTGCATGATAGCCACCTGACCACTACATGATCAGCAACGTGATTAGTGCATGATCAGCCACATGATCAGTGCATGATCAATCACGTGATCCTGTATGATCAGCCACGTCATCAGTGCATGCTCAGTCACAGGATCAGTGCAGGATCAGCCACGTGATCAGTGCATGATAGCCAAATGATCATTGGCTTACAGTTACGTGATCAACTCATGTGCAGTCACGTGATCTGTGCATGATAGCCACGTTGATCAGTGCGTGATCAGTCATGTGATCAGTGTGTGATCAGTCACGTGATCAATGTATGATCATCCAATACCCAGTGCATGCGCAGTCACGTGATCAGTGCATGATAGCGACCTGACCAGTGCATGATCAGCAACGTGATTAGTGCATGATCAGCCTCATGATCAGTTCATGATCAATCAGGTGATCACTGTATGATCAGCCACGTCATCAGTGCATGCGCAGTCACGTGATCAGTGCATGATAGCCACGTCATCAGTGCATGAGCAGTCACGTGATCAGTGCATGATCATCCACATGATCAGTGCATGATCAGGCACCAGATCATTGTAATGATCAGCCATGTGATCAGTGCATGATAGCCAGGTTATCCGTACATGATCAGCCACGTCATCAGTGCATGATCAGGCCAAGTGATCAGTGCATGCACAATCACGTGATCATTGTATGATCAGCTTCGTGATCAGTGCATGATCAGTCACGTGATCAGAGCATAATCAGCCACGTAATCAGTGTATGATCAGCCACGTAATCAGTGCATCATAGCCACCTAATCAGTGCATGATAAGCAAAGTGATTAGTGCATGATCATCAACTTGATTAGAGTATGATCAGCCACCTGACCAGTGCATGATCAGGCACGTGATCAGTGCATGATCAGTCACCTGATCAGTGTATGATCAGTCACGTAATCAGTGCATGATAGCCACCTGACCACTATATGATCAGCAACATGATTAGTGCATGATCAGCCACATGATCAGTGCATGATCAATCACGTGATCACTGTATGATCAGCCAAGTCATCAGTGCATGCTCAGTCACATGATCAGTGCATGTTCAGTCACATGATCAGTGCATGATCAGCCACGTGATCAGTGCATGATAGCCAAATGATCATTGGCTACAGTTACGTGATCAATTCATGTGCAGCCACGTGATCTGTGCATGATAGCTACGTGATCAGTACATGATCAGCCACATCATCGGTGCATGATCAGCCACGTCATCAGTGCATGCTCAGTCACAAGATCAGTGCATGATCAGTCACCTGATCAGTGTATGATCAGTCACGTAATCAGTGGCATGATAGCCACCTGACCACTATATGATCAGCAACATGATTAGTGCATGATCAGCCACATGATCAGTGCATGATCAATCACGTGATCACTGTATGATCAGCCAAGTCATCAGTGCATGCTCAGTCACATGATCAGTGCATGTTCAGTCACATGATCAGTGCATGATCAGCCACGTGATCAGTGCATGATAGCCAAATGATCATTGGCTACAGTTACGTGATCAATTCATGCGCAGTCACGTGATCTGTGCATGATAGCCACGTGATCAGTGCATGATCAGCAACGTGATGAGTGCATGATCAGCCACATGATCAGTTCATGATAAATCACGTGATCACTGTTTGATCAGCCACGTCATCAGTGCATGCTCAGTCACATGATCAGTGCATGACCAGCCACGTGATCAGTGCATGATAGCCAAGTTATCATTGGCTACAGTCACCTGATCAGTGCATGATCAGTCACGTGATCAGTGCATGATAGCCACCTGACCACTACATGATCAGCAACGTGATTAGTGCATGATCAGCCACATGATCAGTTCATGATCAATCACGTGATCACTGTTTGATCAGCCACGTCATCAGTGCATGCTCAGTCACATGATCAGTGCATGACCAGCCACGTCATCAGTGCATGATAGCCAAGTGATCATTGCCTACAGTTACGTGATCAATTCATGCGCAGCCACGTGATCAGTGCATGATAGCACGTGATCAGTGCGTATTCAGTCACGTGATCAGTGTGTGATTAGTCACGTGATCAGTGTATGATCATCCAATATTCAGTGCATGCGCAGTCACGTGATCAGTGCATGATAGCCACGTCATCAGTGCATGATCAGTCACGTGATCAGTGCATGATCATCCACATGATCAGTGCATGATCAGCCACCTGATCATTGTATGATCAGCCAGGTTACCAGTACATGATCAGCCACGTCATCAGTGCATGATCAGCCAAGTGATCAGTGCATGCACAGTCACGTGATCATTGTATGATCAGCTTCGTGATCAGTACATGATCAGACACGTGGTCAGTGCATGATACAGTCACCTGATCATTGCATGAACAGGCACGAGATCAGTGCATGAACTGCAATGTGATTAGTTCATGATCAGCCACGTGATCAGTGTATGATCAACCACGTGATCAGTGCACGATCAGCCACATGAACAGTGCAAGATCAGCCAAATGATCAGTGCATGCAGTCACGTAATCAGTGTATGATCAGCTTCGTGATCAGTGCATGATCAGCCACGTGATCAGTGCATGATTAGGCACGTGTTCAGTGCATTATCAGTAATGTGATCAGTGTATGATCAGGCACGTGATGAGTGCATGTACAGCCACGTGATCAGTGTATGATAAGCCACGTGATCAGTTCATGCACAGTCACGTGATCAGTGTATGCTCAGCTTCGTGATAATTGCATGATCAGCAACTAGATCAGTGCATGATTAGTCACGTCTTCAGTGCATGATCAGTCACGTGATCAGTGCATGATAGCAACGTGAACAGTGCATGATCAGCTACGTGATCAGTACATGATAGCCAGGTGATCAGTGCATGATCAGTCACATGTTCAATGTATGATCATCCACGTGATCAGTGCATGATAGCCACGTGATCAGTGCATGATCAGTCATGTGATCAGTGTATGATCATCCACGTGATCAATGCATGATGGCCACCAGATAAGTGCATGATCAACCACGTGATCAGTGGATGATCAGACACGTGATCAGTGCATGATCAGCCTTGGGATCAGCGCATGAAGAGTCACGTGATCACTGTATGATCAGCCACGTCATCAGTGCATGCGCAGTCACGTGATCAGTGCATGATAGCCACGTCATCAGTGCATGATCAGTCACGTAATCAGTGCATGATCAGCCACCTGATCATTGTATGATCAGCCATGTGATCAGTGCATGATAGCCAGGTTATCAGGACATGATCAGCCACCTCATCAGTGCATGATCAGCCAAGTGATCAGTGCATGCACAGTCACGTGATCATTGTATGATCAGCTTCGTGATCAGTACATGATCAGACACGTGGTCAGTGCATGATCAGTCACCTGATCATTGCATGAACAGGCACGAGATCAGTGCATGAACTGCAATGTGATTAGTTCATGATCAGCCACGTGATCAGTTAATGATCAGGAAAGTGATCAGTGCATGATCAGTCACGTGATCAGAGCATGATCAGCCACGTAAGCAGTGTATGATCAGCCGCGTAATCAGTTCATCATAGCCACCTGATCAGTGCATGATAAGCAAAGTGATTAGTGCATGATCATCAACTTGATCAGAGTATGATCAGCCACGTCATCAGTGCATGATCAGGCACGTGATCAGAGCATGATCAGTCACCTGATCAGTGCATGGTCAGTCACGTGATCAGTGCATGATAGCCACCTGACCACTACATGATCAGCAACGTGATTAGTGCATGATCAGCCACATGATCAGTGCATGATCAATCACGTGATCACTGTATGATCAGCCACGTCATCAGTGCATGCTCAGTCACAGGATCAGTGCAGGATCAGCCACGTGATCAGTGCATGATAGCCAAATGATCATTGGCTACAGTTACGTGATCAACTCATGTGCAGTCACGTGATCTGTGCATGATAGCCACGTGATCAGTTCGTGATCAGTCATGTGATCAGTGTGTGGTCAGTCACGTGATCAATGTATGATCATCCAATACTCAGTGCATGCGCAGTCACGTGATCAGTGCATGATAGCGACCTGACCAGTGCATGATCAGCAACGTGATTAGTGCATGATCAGCCTCATGATCAGTTCAATGATCAATCAGGTGATCACTGTATGAACAGCCACGTCATCAGTGCATGCGCAGTCACGTGATCAGTGCATGATAGCCACGTCATCAGTGCATGATCAGTCACGTGATCAGTGCATGATCATCCACATGATCAGTGCATGATCAGGCACCAGATCATTGTATGATCAGCCATGTGATCAGTGCATGATAGCCAGGTTATCAGTACATAATCAGCCACGTCATCAGTGCATGATCAGCCAAGTGATCAGTGCATGCACAATCACGTGATCATTGTATGATCAGCTTCGTGATCAGTGCATGATCAGTCACGTGATCAGAGCATAATCAGCCACGTAATCAGTGTATGATCAGCCACGTAATCAGTGCATCATAGCCACCTAATCAGTGCATGATAAGCAAAGTGATTAGTGCATGATCATCAACTTGATTAGAGTATGATCAGCCACCTGACCAGTGCATGATCAGGCACGTGATCAGTGCATGATCAGTCACCTGATCAGTGTATGATCAGTCACGTAATCAGTGCATGATAGCCACCTGACCACTATATGATCAGCAACATGATTAGTGCATGATCAGCCACATGATCAGTGCATGATCAATCACGTGATCACTGTATGATCAGCCAAATCATCAGTGCATGCTCAGTCACATGATCAGTGCATGTTCAGTCACATGATCAGTGCATGATCAGCCACGTGATCAGTGCATGATAGCCAAATGATCATTGGCTACAGTTACGTGATCAATTCATGCGCAGTCACGTGATCTGTGCATGATAGCCACGTGATCAGTGCATGATCAGCAACGTGATGAGTGCATGATCAGCCACATGATCAGTTCATGATAAATCACGTGATCACTGTTTGATCAGCCACGTCATCAGTGCATGCTCAGTCACATGATCAGTGCATGACCAGCCACGTGATCAGTGCATGATAGCCAAGTTATCATTGGCTACAGTCACCTGATCAGTGCATGACCAGTCACGTGATCAGTGCATGATAGCCACCTGACCACTACATGATCAGCAACGTGATTAGTGCATGATCAGCCACATGATCAGTTCATGATCAATCACGTGATCACTGTTTGATCAGCCACGTCATCAGTGCATGCTCAGTCACATGATCAGTGCATGACCAGCCACGTCATCAGTGCATGATAGCCAAGTGATCATTGCCTACAGTTACGTGATCAATTCATGCGCAGCCACGTGATCAGTGCATGATAGCCACGTGATCAGTGCATATTCAGTCACGTGATCAGTGTGTGATTAGTCACGTGATCAGTGTATGATCATCCAATATTCAGTGCATGCGCAGTCACGTGATCAGTGCATGATAGCCACGTCATCAGTGCATGATCAACCACTTTATCAGTGCATGATCAGCCACATGATCAGTGCATGATCAGTCACGTGATCAGTGCATGATCATCCACATGATCAGTGCATGATCAGCCACCTGATCATTGTATGATCAGCCATGTGATCAGTGCATGATAGCCAGGTTATCAGGACATGATCAGCCACGTCATCAGTGCATGATCAGCCAAGTGATCAGTGCATGCACAGTCACGTGATCATTGTATGATCAGCTTCGTGATCAGTACATGATCAGACACGTGGTCAGTGCATGATCAGTCACCTGATCATTGCATGAACAGGCACGAGATCAGTGCATGAACTGCAATGTGATTAGTTCATGATCAGCCACGTGATCAGTTAATGATCAGGAAGGTGATCAGTGCATGATCAGTCACGTGATCAGAGCATGATCAGCCACGTAAGCAGTGTATGATCAGCCGCGTAATCAGTTCATCATAGCCACCTGATCAGTGCATGATAAGCAAAGTGATTAGTGCATGATCATCAACTTGATCAGAGTATGATCAGCCACGTCATCAGTGCATGATCAGGCACGTGATCAGAGCATGATCAGTCACCTGATCAGTGCATGGTCAGTCACGTGATCAGTGCATGATAGCCACCTGACCACTACATGATCAGCAACGTGATTAGTGCATGATCAGCCACATGATCAGTGCATGATCAATCACGTGATCACTGTATGATCAGCCACGTCATCAGTGCATGCTCAGTCACAGGATCAGTGCAGGATCAGCCACGTGATCAGTGCATGATAGCCAAATGATCATTGGCTACAGTTACGTGATCAACTCATGTGCAGTCACGTGATCTGTGCATGATAGCCACGTGATCAGTGCGTGATCAGTCATGTGATCAGTGTGTGATCAGTCACGTGATCAATGTATGATCATCCAATACTCAGTGCATGCGCAGTCACGTGATCAGTGCATGATAGCGACCTGACCAGTGCATGATCAGCAACGTGATTAGTGCATGATCAGCCTCATGATCAGTTCATGATCAATCAGGTGATCACTGTATGATCAGCCACGTCATCAGTGCATGCGCAGTCACGTGATCAGTGCATGATAGCCACGTCATCAGTGCATGAGCAGTCACGTGATCAGTGCATGATCATCCACATGATCAGTGCATGATCAGGCACCAGATCATTGTATGATCAGCCATGTGATCAGTGCATGATAGCCAGGTTATCCGTACATGATCAGCCACGTCATCAGTGCATGATCAGCCAAGTGATCAGTGCATGCACAATCACGTGATCATTGTATGATCAGCTTCGTGATCAGTGCATGATCAGTCACGTGATCAGAGCATAATCAGCCACGTAATCAGTGTATGATCAGCCACGTAATCAGTGCATCATAGCCACCTAATCAGTGCATGATAAGCAAAGTGATTAGTGCATGATCATCAACTTGATTAGAGTATGATCAGCCACGTGACCAGTGCATGATCAGGCACGTGATCAGTGCATGATCAGTCACCTGATCAGTGTATGATCAGTCACGTAATCAGTGCATGATAGCCACCTGACCACTATATGATCAGCAACATGATTAGTGCATGATCAGCCACATGATCAGTGCATGATCAATCACGTGATCACTGTATGATCAGCCAAGTCATCAGTGCATGCTCAGTCACATGATCAGTGCATGTTCAGTCACATGATCAGTGCATGATCAGCCACGTGATCAGTGCATGATAGCCAAATGATCATTGGCTACAGTTACGTGATCAATTCATGCGCAGTCACGTGATCTGTGCATGATAGCCACGTGATCAGTGCATGATCAGCAACGTGATGAGTGCATGATCAGCCACATGATCAGTTCATGATAAATCACGTGATCACTGTTTGATCAGCCACGTCATCAGTGCATGCTCAGTCACATGATCAGTGCATGACCAGCCACGTGATCAGTGCATGATAGCCAAGTTATCATTGGCTACAGTCACCTGATCAGTGCATGATCAGTCACGTGATCAGTGCATGATAGCCACCTGACCACTACATGATCAGCAACGTGATTAGTGCATGATCAGCCACATGATCAGTTCATGATCAATCACGTGATCACTGTTTGATCAGCCACGTCATCAGTGCATGCTCAGTCACATGATCAGTGCATGACCAGCCACGTCATCAGTGCATGATAGCCAAGTGATCATTGCCTACAGTTACGTGATCAATTCATGCGCAGCCACGTGATCAGTGCATGATAGCCACGTGATCAGTGCGTATTCAGTCACGTGATCAGTGTGTGATTAGTCACGTGATCAGTGTATGATCATCCAATATTCAGTGCATGCGCAGTCACGTGATCAGTGCATGATAGCCACGTCATCAGTGCATGATCAGTCACGTGATCAGTGCATGATCATCCACATGATCAGTGCATGATCAGCCACCTGATCATTGTATGATCAGCCAGGTTACCAGTACATGATCAGCCACGTCATCAGTGCATGATCAGCCAAGTGATCAGTGCATGCACAGTCACGTGATCATTGTATGATCAGCTTCGTGATCAGTACATGATCAGACACGTGGTCAGTGCATGATCAGTCACCTGATCATTGCATGAACAGGCACGAGATCAGTGCATGAACTGCAATGTGATTAGTTCATGATCAGCCACGTGATCAGTGTATGATCAACCACGTGATCAGTGCACGATCAGCCACATGAACAGTGCAAGATCAGCCAAATGATCAGTGCATGCAGTCACGTAATCAGTGTATGATCAGCTTCGTGATCAGTGCATGATCAGCCACGTGATCAGTGCATGATTAGGCACGTGTTCAGTGCATTATCAGTAATGTGATCAGTGTATGATCAGGCACGTGATGAGTGCATGTACAGCCACGTGATCAGTGTATGATAAGCCACGTGATCAGTTCATGCACAGTCACGTGATCAGTGTATGCTCAGCTTCGTGATAATTGCATGATCAGCAACTAGATCAGTGCATGATTAGTCACGTCTTCAGTGCATGATCAGTCACGTGATCAGGGCATGATAGCAACGTGAACAGTGCATGATCAGCTACGTGATCAGTACATGATAGCCAGGTGATCAGTGCATGATCAGTCACATGTTCAATGTATGATCATCCACGTGATCAGTGCATGATAGCCACGTGATCAGTGCATGATCAGTCATGTGATCAGTGTATGATCATCCACGTGATCAATGCATGATGGCCACCAGATAAGTGCATGATCAACCACGTGATCAGTGGATGATCAGACACGTGATCAGTGCATGATCAGCCTTGGGATCAGCGCATGAAGAGTCACGTGATCACTGTATGATCAGCCACGTCATCAGTGCATGCGCAGTCACGTGATCAGTGCATGATAGCCACGTCATCAGTGCATGATCAGTCACGTAATCAGTGCATGATCAGCCACCTGATCATTGTATGATCAGCCATGTGATCAGTGCATGATAGCCAGGTTATCAGGACATGATCAGCCACGTCATCAGTGCATGATCAGCCAAGTGATCAGTGCATGCACAGTCACGTGATCATTGTATGATCAGCTTCGTGATCAGTACATGATCAGACACGTGGTCAGTGCATGATCAGTCACCTGATCATTGCATGAACAGGCACGAGATCAGTGCATGAACTGCAATGTGATTAGTTCATGATCAGCCACGTGATCAGTTAATGATCAGGAAAGTGATCAGTGCATGATCAGTCACGTGATCAGAGCATGATCAGCCACGTAAGCAGTGTATGATCAGCCGCGTAATCAGTTCATCATAGCCACCTGATCAGTGCATGATAAGCAAAGTGATTAGTGCATGATCATCAACTTGATCAGAGTATGATCAGCCACGTCATCAGTGCATGATCAGGCACGTGATCAGAGCATGATCAGTCACCTGATCAGTGCATGGTCAGTCACGTGATCAGTGCATGATAGCCACCTGACCACTACATGATCAGCAACGTGATTAGTGCATGATCAGCCACATGATCAGTGCATGATCAATCACGTGATCACTGTATGATCAGCCACGTCATCAGTGCATGCTCAGTCACAGGATCAGTGCAGGATCAGCCACGTGATCAGTGCATGATAGCCAAATGATCATTGGCTACAGTTACGTGATCAACTCATGTGCAGTCACGTGATCTGTGCATGATAGCCACGTGATCAGTGCGTGATCAGTCATGTGATCAGTGTGTGATCAGTCACGTGATCAATGTATGATCATCCAATACTCAGTGCATGCGCAGTCACGTGATCAGTGCATGATAGCGACCTGACCAGTGCATGATCAGCAACGTGATTAGTGCATGATCAGCCTCATGATCAGTTCATGATCAATCAGGTGATCACTGTATGATCAGCCACGTCATCAGTGCATGCGCAGTCACGTGATCAGTGCATGATAGCCACGTCATCAGTGCATGAGCAGTCACGTGATCAGTGCATGATCATCCACATGATCAGTGCATGATCAGGCACCAGATCATTGTATGATCAGCCATGTGATCAGTGCATGATAGCCAGGTTATCCGTACATGATCAGCCACGTCATCAGTGCATGATCAGCCAAGTGATCAGTGCATGCACAATCACGTGATCATTGTATGATCAGCTTCGTGATCAGTGCATGATCAGTCACGTGATCAGAGCATAATCAGCCACGTAATCAGTGTATGATCAGCCACGTAATCAGTGCATCATAGCCACCTAATCAGTGCATGATAAGCAAAGTGATTAGTGCATGATCATCAACTTGATTAGAGTATGATCAGCCACCTGACCAGTGCATGATCAGGCACGTGATCAGTGCATGATCAGTCACCTGATCAGTGTATGATCAGTCACGTAATCAGTGCATGATAGCCACCTGACCACTATATGATCAGCAACATGATTAGTGCATGATCAGCCACATGATCAGTGCATGATCAATCACGTGATCACTGTTTGATCAGCCACGTCATCAGTGCATGCTCAGTCACATGATCAGTGCATGACCAGCCACGTGATCAGTGCATGATAGCCAAGTTATCATTGGCTACAGTCACCTGATCAGTGCATGATCAGTCACGTGATCAGTGCATGATAGCCACCTGACCACTACATGATCAGCAACGTGATTAGTGCATGATCAGCCACATGATCAGTTCATGATCAATCACGTGATCACTGTTTGATCAGCCACGTCATCAGTGCATGCTCAGTCACATGATCAGTGCATGACCAGCCACGTCATCAGTGCATGATAGCCAAGTGATCATTGCCTACAGTTACGTGATCAATTCATGCGCAGCCACGTGATCAGTGCATGATAGCCACGTGATCAGTGCGTATTCAGTCACGTGATCAGTGTGTGATTAGTCACGTGATCAGTGTATGATCATCCAATATTCAGTGCATGCGCAGTCACGTGATCAGTGCATGATAGCCACGTCATCAGTGCATGATCAGTCACGTGATCAGTGCATGATCATCCACATGATCAGTGCATGATCAGCCACCTGATCATTGTATGATCAGCCAGGTTACCAGTACATGATCAGCCACGTCATCAGTGCATGATCAGCCAAGTGATCAGTGCATGCACAGTCACGTGATCATTGTATGATCAGCTTCGTGATCAGTACATGATCAGACACGTGGTCAGTGCATGATCAGTCACCTGATCATTGCATGAACAGGCACGAGATCAGTGCATGAACTGCAATGTGATTAGTTCATGATCAGCCACGTGATCAGTGTATGATCAACCACGTGATCAGTGCACGATCAGCCACATGAACAGTGCAAGATCAGCCAAATGATCAGTGCATGCAGTCACGTAATCAGTGTATGATCAGCTTCGTGATCAGTGCATGATCAGCCACGTGATCAGTGCATGATTAGGCACGTGTTCAGTGCATTATCAGTAATGAGATCAGTGTATGATCAGGCACGTGATGAGTGCATGTACAGCCACGTGATCAGTGTATGATAAGCCACGTGATCAGTTCATGCACAGTCACGTGATCAGTGTATGCTCAGCTTCGTGATAATTGCATGATCAGCAACTAGATCAGTGCATGATTAGTCACGTCTTCAGTGCATGATCAGTCACGTGATCAGTGCATGATAGCAACGTGAACAGTGCATGATCAGCTACGTGATCAGTACATGATAGCCAGGTGATCAATGCATGATCAGTCACATGTTCAATGTATGATCATCCACGTGATCAGTGCATGATAGCCACGTGATCAGTGCATGATCAGTCATGTGATCAGTGTATGATCATCCACGTGATCAATGCATGATGGCCACCAGATAAGTGCATGATCAACCACGTGATCAGTGGATGATCAGACACGTGATCAGTGCATGATCAGCCTTGGGATCAGCGCATGAAGAGTCACGTGATCACTGTATGATCAGCCACGTCATCAGTGCATGCGCAGTCACGTGATCAGTGCATGATAGCCACGTCATCAGTGCATGATCAGTCACGTAATCAGTGCATGATCAGCCACCTGATCATTGTATGATCAGCCATGTGATCAGTGCATGATAGCCAGGTTATCAGGACATGATCAGCCACGTCATCAGTGCATGATCAGCCAAGTGATCAGTGCATGCACAGTCACGTGATCATTGTATGATCAGCTTCGTGATCAGTACATGATCAGACACGTGGTCAGTGCATGATCAGTCACCTGATCATTGCATGAACAGGCACGAGATCAGTGCATGAACTGCAATGTGATTAGTTCATGATCAGCCACGTGATCAGTTAATGATCAGGAAAGTGATCAGTGCATGATCAGTCACGTGATCAGAGCATGATCAGCCACGTAAGCAGTGTATGATCAGCCGCGTAATCAGTTCATCATAGCCACCTGATCAGTGCATGATAAGCAAAGTGATTAGTGCATGATCATCAACTTGATCAGAGTATGATCAGCCACGTCATCAGTGCATGATCAGGCACGTGATCAGAGCATGATCACTCACCTGATCAGTGCATGGTCAGTCACGTGATCAGTGCATGATAGCCACCTGACCACTACATGATCAGCAACGTGATTAGTGCATGATCAGCCACATGATCAGTGCATGATCAATCACGTGATCACTGTATGATCAGCCACGTCATCAGTGCATGCTCAGTCACAGGATCAGTGCAGGATCAGCCACGTGATCAGTGCATGATAGCCAAATGATCATTGGCTACAGTTACGTGATCAACTCATGTGCAGTCACGTGATCTGTGCATGATAGCCACGTGATCAGTTCGTGATCAGTCATGTGATCAGTGTGTGGTCAGTCACGTGATCAATGTATGATCATCCAATACTCAGTGCATGCGCAGTCACGTGATCAGTGCATGATAGCGACCTGACCAGTGCATGATCAGCAACGTGATTAGTGCATGATCAGCCTCATGATCAGTTCATGATCAATCAGGTGATCACTGTATGAACAGCCACGTCATCAGTGCATGCGCAGTCACGTGATCAGTGCATGATAGCCACGTCATCAGTGCATGAGCAGTCACGTGATCAGTGCATGATCATCCACATGATCAGTGCATGATCAGGCACCAGATCATTGTATGATCAGCCATGTGATCAGTGCATGATAGCCAGGTTATCAGTACATAATCAGCCACGTCATCAGTGCATGATCAGCCAAGTGATCAGTGCATGCACAATCACGTGATCATTGTATGATCAGCTTCGTGATCAGTGCATGATCAGTCACGTGATCAGAGCATAATCAGCCACGTAATCAGTGTATGATCAGCCACGTAATCAGTGCATCATAGCCACCTAATCAGTGCATGATAAGCAAAGTGATTAGTGCATGATCATCAACTTGATTAGAGTATGATCAGCCACCTGACCAGTGCATGATCAGGCACGTGATCAGTGCATGATCAGTCACCTGATCAGTGTATGATCAGTCACGTAATCAGTGCATGATAGCCACCTGACCACTATATGATCAGCAACATGATTAGTGCATGATCAGCCACATGATCAGTGCATGATCAATCACGTGATCACTGTATGATCAGCCAAGTCATCATGCATGCTCAGTCACATGATCAGTGCATGTTCAGTCACATGATCAGTGCATGATCAGCCACGTGATCAGTGCATGATAGCCAAATGATCATTGGCTACAGTTACGTGATCAATTCATGCGCAGTCACGTGATCTGTGCATGATAGCCACGTGATCAGTGCATGATCAGCAACGTGATGAGTGCATGATCAGCCACATGATCAGTTCATGATAAATCACGTGATCACTGTTTGATCAGCCACGTCATCAGTGCATGCTCAGTCACATGATCAGTGCATGACCAGCCACGTGATCAGTGCATGATAGCCAAGTTATCATTGGCTACAGTCACCTGATCAGTGCATGATCAGTCACGTGATCAGTGCATGATAGCCACCTGACCACTACATGATCAGCAACGTGATTAGTGCATGATCAGCCACATGATCAGTTCATGATCAATCACGTGATCACTGTTTGATCAGCCACGTCATCAGTGCATGCTCAGTCACATGATCAGTGCATGACCAGCCACGTCATCAGTGCATGATAGCCAAGTGATCATTGCCTACAGTTACGTGATCAATTCATGCGCAGCCACGTGATCAGTGCATGATAGCCACGTGATCAGTGCGTATTCAGTCACGTGATCAGTGTGTGATTAGTCACGTGATCAGTGTATGATCATCCAATATTCAGTGCATGCGCAGTCACGTGATCAGTGCATGATAGCCACGTCATCAGTGCATGATCAGTCACGTGATCAGTGCATGATCATCCACATGATCAGTGCATGATCAGCCACCTGATCATTGTATGATCAGCCAGGTTACCAGTACATGATCAGCCACGTCATCAGTGCATGATCAGCCAAGTGATCAGTGCATGCACAGTCACGTGATCATTGTATGATCAGCTTCGTGATCAGTACATGATCAGACACGTGGTCAGTGCATGATCAGTCACCTGATCATTGCATGAACAGGCACGAGATCAGTGCATGAACTGCAATGTGATTAGTTCATGATCAGCCACGTGATCAGTGTATGATCAACCACGTGATCAGTGCACGATCAGCCACATGAACAGTGCAAGATCAGCCAAATGATCAGTGCATGCAGTCACGTAATCAGTGTATGATCAGCTTCGTGATCAGTGCATGATCAGCCACGTGATCAGTGCATGATTAGGCACGTGTTCAGTGCATTATCAGTAATGTGATCAGTGTATGATCAGGCACGTGATGAGTGCATGTACAGCCACGTGATCAGTGTATGATAAGCCACGTGATCAGTTCATGCACAGTCACGTGATCAGTGTATGCTCAGCTTCGTGATAATTGCATGATCAGCAACTAGATCAGTGCATGATTAGTCACGTCTTCAGTGCATGATCAGTCACGTGATCAGTGCATGATAGCAACGTGAACAGTGCATGATCAGCTACGTGATCAGTACATGATAGCCAGGTGATCAGTGCATGATCAGTCACATGTTCAATGTATGATCATCCACGTGACCAGTGCATGATAGCCACGTGATCAGTGCATGATCAGTCATGTGATCAGTGTATGATCATCCACGTGATCAATGCATGATGGCCACCAGATAAGTGCATGATCAACCACGTGATCAGTGGATGATCAGACACGTGATCAGTGCATGATCAGCCTTGGGATCAGCGCATGAAGAGTCACGTGATCACTGTATGATCAGCCACGTCATCAGTGCATGCGCAGTCACGTGATCAGTGCATGATAGCCACGTCATCAGTGCATGATCAGTCACGTAATCAGTGCATGATCAGCCACCTGATCATTGTATGATCAGCCATGTGATCAGTGCATGATAGCCAGGTTATCAGGACATGATCAGCCACGTCATCAGTGCATGATCAGCCAAGTGATCAGTGCATGCACAGTCACGTGATCATTGTATGATCAGCTTCGTGATCAGTACATGATCAGACACGTGGTCAGTGCATGATCAGTCACCTGATCATTGCATGAACAGGCACGAGATCAGTGCATGAACTGCAATGTGATTAGTTCATGATCAGCCACGTGATCAGTTAATGATCAGGAAAGTGATCAGTGCATGATCAGTCACGTGATCAGAGCATGATCAGCCACGTAAGCAGTGTATGATCAGCCGCGTAATCAGTTCATCATAGCCACCTGATCAGTGCATGATAAGCAAAGTGATTAGTGCATGATCATCAACTTGATCAGAGTATGATCAGCCACGTCATCAGTGCATGATCAGGCACGTGATCAGAGCATGATAGCCAAGTGATCATTGCCTACAGTTACGTGATCAATTCATGCGCAGCCACGTGATCAGTGCATGATAGCCACGTGATCAGTGCGTATTCAGTCACGTGATCAGTGTGTGATTAGTCACGTGATCAGTGTATGATCATCCAATATTCAGTGCATGCGCAGTCACGTGATCAGTGCATGATAGCCACGTCATCAGTGCATGATCAACCACTTTATCAGTGCATGATCAGCCACATGATCAGTGAATGATCAGTCACGTGATCAGTGCATGATCATCCACATGATCAGTGCATGATCAGCCACCTGATCATTGTATGATGAGCCATGTGATCAGTGCATGATAGCCAGGTTACCAGTACATGATCAGCCACGTCATCAGTGCATGATCAGCCAAGTGATCAGTGCATGCACAGTCACGTGATCATTGTATGATCAGCTTCGTGATCAGTACATGATCAGACACGTGGTCAGTGCATGATCAGTCAACTGATCATTGCATGAACAGGCACGAGATCAGTGCATGAACTGCAATGTGATTAGTTCATGATCAGCCACGTGATCAGTGTATGATCAACCACGTGGTCAGTGCATGATCAGCCACATGAACAGTGCAAGATCAGCCAAATGATCAGTGCATGCAGTCACGTAATCAGTGTATGATCAGCTTCGTGATCAGTGCATGATCAGCCACGTGATCAGTGCATGATTAGGCACGTGTTCAGTGCATTATCAGTAATGTGATCAGTGTATGATCAGGCACGTGATGAGTGCATGTACAGCCACGTGATCAGTGTATGATAAGCCACGTGATCAGTTCATGCACAGTCACGTGATCAGTGTATGCTCAGCTTCGTGATAATTGCATGATCAGCAACGAGATCAGTGCATGATTAGTCACGTCTTCAGTGCATGATCAGTCACGTGATCAGTGCATGATAGCAACGTGAACAGTGCATGATCAGCTACGTGATCAGTGCATGATAGCCACGTGATCAGTGCATGATCAGTCATGTGATCAGTGTATGATCATCCACGTGATCAATGCATGATAGCCACCAGATAAGTGCATGATCAACCACGTAATCAGTGGATGATCAGCCTTGTGATCAGTGCATGCAGAGTCACGTGATCAGTGTATGATCAGCTTCGTGATCAGTGCATGATCAGCCACGTGATCAGTGCATTATCAGGAACGTGATCAGTGCATGATCAGTCACGTGATCAGTGTATGATCAGACACGTGATCAGTGCATGATCAGCCTTATGATCAGTGCATGCAGAGTCACGTGATCAGTGTGTGATCAGCTTTGTGATCAGTGCATGATCAGCCACGTGATCAGTGCATGATCAGGAACGTGATCAGTGCATGATCAGCCATGTGATCAGTGCATGATAGCCAGGTTACCAGTACATGATCAGCCACGTCATCAGTGCATGATCAGCCAAGTGATCAGTGCATGCACATTCACGTGATCATTGTATAATCAGTTTCGTGATCAGTACATGATCAGACACGTGGTCAGTGCATGATCAGGCACGAGATCAGTGCATGAACTGCAATGTGATTAGTTCATGATCAGCCACGTGATCAGTGTATGATCAGGAAGGTGATCAGTGCATGATCAGTCACGTGATCAGAGCATGATCAGCCACGTAAGCAGTGTATGATCAGCCTCGTAATCAGTTCATCATAGCCACCTGATCAGTGCATGATAAGCAAAGTGATTAGTGCATGATCATCAACTTGATCAGAGTATGATCAGCCACGTCATCAGTGCATGATCAGGCACGTGATCAGAGCATGATCAGTCACCTGATCAGTGCATGGTCAGTCACGTGATCAGTGCATGATAGCCACCTGACCACTACATGATCAGCAACGTGATTAGTGCATGATCAGCCACATGATCAGTGCATGATCAATCACGTGATCACTGTATGATCAGCCACGTCATCAATGCATGCTCAGTCACAGGATCAGTGCAGGAACAGCCACGTGATCAGTGCATGATAGCCAAATGATCATTGGCTACAGTTACGTGATCAACTCATGTGCAGTCACGTGATCTGTGCATGATAGCCACGTGATCAGTGCATGATCAGCAACGTGATGAGAGCATGATCAGCCACATGATCAGTTCATGATAAATCACGTGATCACTGTTTGATCAGCCACGTCATCAGTGCATGCTCAGTCACATGATCAGTGCATGACCAGCCACGTGATCAGTGCATGATAGCCAAGTTATCATTGGCTACAGTCACCTGATCAGTGCATGATCAGTCACGTGATCAGTGCATGATAGCCACCTGACCACTACATGATCAGCAACGTGATTAGTGCATGATCAGCCACATGATCAGTTCATGATCAATCACGTGATCATTGTTTGATCAGCCACGTCATCAGTGCATGCTCAGTCACATGATCAGTGCATGACCAGCCACGTCATCAGTGCATGATAGCCAAGTGATCATTGCCTACAGTTACGTGATCAATTCATGCGCAGCCACGTGATCAGTGCATGATAGCCACGTGATCAGTGCATATTCAGTCACGTGATCAGTGTGTGATTAGTCACGTGATCAGTGTATGATCATCCAATATTCAGTGCATGCGCAGTCACGTGATCAGTGCATGATAGCCACGTCATCAGTGCATGATCAACCACTTTATCAGTGCATGATCAGCCACATGATCAGTGCATGGTCAGTCACGTGATCAGTGCATGATCATCCACATGATCAGTGCATGATCAGCCACCTGATCATTGTTTGATCAGCCAGTTTACCAGTACATGATCAGCCACGTCATCAGTGCATGATCAGCCAAGTGATCAGTGCATGCACAGTCACGTGATCATTGTATGATCAGCTTCGTGATCAGTACATGATCAGACACGTGGTCAGTGCATGATCAGTCACCTGATCATTGCATGAACAGGCACGAGATCAGTGCATGAACTGCAATGTGATTAGTTCATGATCAGCCACGTGATCAGTGTATGATCAACCACGTGATCAGTGCACGATCAGCCACATGAACAGTGCAAGATCAGCCAAATGATCAGTGCATGCAGTCACGTAATCAGTGTATGATCAGCTTCGTGATCAGTGCATGATCAGCCACGTGATCAGTGCATGATTAGGCACGTGTTCAGTGCATTATCAGTAATGTGATCAGTGTATGATCAGGCACATGATGAGTGCATGTACAGCCACGTGATCAGTGTATGATAAGCCACGTGATCAGTTCATGCACAGTCACGTGATCAGTGTATGCTCAGCTTCGTGATAATTGCATGATCAGCAACTAGATCAGTGCATGATTAGTCACGTCTTCAGTGCATGATCAGTCACGTGATCAGTGCATGATAGCCACGTGAACAGTGCATGATCAGCTACGTGATCAGTACATGATAGCCAGGTGATCAGTGCATGATCAGTCACATGTTCAATGTATGATCATCCACGTGATCAGTGCATGATAGCCACGTGATCAGTGCATGATCAGTCATGTGATCAGTGTATGATCATCCACGTGATCAATGCATGATGGCCACCAGATAAGTGCATGATCAACCACGTGATCAGTGGATGATCAGACACGTGATCAGTGCATGATCAGCCTTGGGATCAGCGCATGAAGAGTCACGTGATCACTGTATGATCAGCCACGTCATCAGTGCATGCGCAGTCACGTGATCAGTGCATGATAGCCACGTCATCAGTGCATGATCATTCACGTAATCAGTGCATGATCAGCCACCTGATCGTTGTATGATCAGCCATGTGATCAGTGCATAATAGCCAGGTTATCAGTACATGATCAGCCACGTCATCAGTGCATGATCAGCCAAATGATCAGTGCATGCACAATCACGTGATCATTGTATGATCAGCTTCGTGATCAGTGCATGATCAGTCACGTGATCAGAGCATGATCAGCCACGTAATCAGTGTATGATCAGCCACGTAATCAGTGCATCATAGCCACCTGATCAGTGCATGATAAGCAAAGTGATTAGTGCATGATCATCAACTTGAACAGAGTATGATCAGCCACGTCATCAGTGCATGATCAGGCACATGATCAGTGCATGATCAGTCACCTGATCAGTGCATGATCAGTCACGTGATCAGTGCATGATAGCCACCTGACCACTACATGATCAGCAACGTGAGTAGTGCATGATCAGCCACATGATCAGTGCATGATCAATCACGTGATCACTGTATGATCAGCCACGTCATCAGTGCATGCTCAGTCACAGCATCAGTGCATGATCAGCCACGTGATCAGTGCATGATAGCCAAATGATCATTGGTACAGTTACGTGATCAATTCATGTGCAGTCACGTGATCTGTGCATGATAGCACGTGATCAGTGCGCGATCAGTCATGTGATCAGTGTGTGATCAGTCACGTGATCAATGTATGATCATCCAATACTCAGTGCATGCGCAGTTATGTGATCAGTGCATGATAGCCACCTGACCAGTGCATGATCAGCAACGTGATTAGTGCATGATCAGCCACATGATCAGTTCATGATCAATCACGTGATCACTGTATTATCAGCCACGTCATCAGTGCATGCTCAGTCACAAGATCAGTGCATGTTCAGTCACATGATCAGTGCATGATCAGCCACGTGATCAGTGCATGATAGCCAAATGATCATTGGCTACAGTTACGTGATCAATTCATGCGCAGTCACGTGATCTGTGCATGATAGCCACGTGATCAGTGCATGATCAGTCATGTGATCTGTGTGTGATCAGTCACGTGATCAATGTATGATCATCCAATAATCAGTGCATGCGCAGTCACGTGATCAGTGCATGATAGCCACCTGATCAGTGCATGATCAGCAACGTGATGAGTGCATGATCAGCCACATGATCAGTTCATGATCAATCACGTGATCATGTTTGATCAGCCACGTCATCAGTGCATGCACAGTCACAGCATCAGTGCATGGGCAGCCACGTGATCAGTGCATGATAGCCAAATGATCATTGGCTACAGTTACGTGAACAATTCATGTGCAGTCACGTGATCTGTGCATGATAGCCACGTGATCAGTGGGTGATCAGTCATGTGATCAGTGTGTGATCAGTCACGTGATCAATGTATGATCATCCAATACTCAGTGCATGCGCATTCCCGTGATCAGTGCATGATAGCCACCTGATCAGTGCATGATCAGCAACGTGATGAGTGCATGATCAGCCACATGATCAGTTCATGATCAATCACGTGATCACTGTTTGATCAGCCACGTCATCAGTGCATGCTCAGTCACATGATCAGTGCATTACCAGCCACGTGATCAGTGCATGATAGCCAAGTGATCATTGCCTACAGTTACGTGATCAATTCATGCGCAGCCACGTGATCAGTGCATGATAGCCACGTGATCAGTGCGTATTCAGTCACGTGATCAGTGTGTGATTACTCACGTGATCAGTGTATGATCATCCAATATTCAGTGCATGCGCAGTCACGTGATCAGTGCATGATAGCCACGTCATCAGTGCATGATCAACCACTTTATCAGTGCATGATCAGCCACATGATCAGTGAATGATCAGTCACGTGATCAGTGCATGATCATCCACATGATCAGTGCATGATCAGCCACCTGATCATTGTATGATGAGCCATGTGATCAGTGCATGATAGCCAGGTTACCAGTACATGATCAGCCACGTCATCAGTGCATGATCAGCCAAGTGATCAGTGCATGCACAGTCACGTGATCATTGTATGATCAGCTTCGTGATCAGTACATGATCAGACACGTGGTCAGTGCATGATCAGTCAACTGATCATTGCATGAACAGGCACGAGATCAGTGCATGAACTGCAATGTGATTAGTTCATGATCAGCCACGTGATCAGTGTATGATCAACCACGTGGTCAGTGCATGATCAGCCACATGAACAGTGCAAGATCAGCCAAATGATCAGTGCATGCAGTCACGTAATCAGTGTATGATCAGCTTCGTGATCAGTGCATGATCAGCCACGTGATCAGTGCATGATTAGGCACGTGTTCAGTGCATTATCAGTAATGTGATCAGTGTATGATCAGGCACGTGATGAGTGCATGTACAGCCACGTGATCAGTGTATGATAAGCCACGTGATCAGTTCATGCACAGTCACGTGATCAGTGTATGCTCAGCTTCATGATAATTGCATGATCAGCAACGAGATCAGTGCATGATTAGTCACGTCTTCAGTGCATGATCAGTCACGTGATCAGTGCATGATAGCAACGTGAACAGTGCATGATCAGCTACGTGATCAGTGCATGATAGCCACGTGATCAGTGCATGATCAGTCATGTGATCAGTGTATGATCATCCACGTGATCAATGCATGATAGCCACCAGATAAGTGCATGATCAACCACGTAATCAGTGGATGATCAGCCTTGTGATCAGTGCATGCAGAGTCACGTGATCAGTGTATGATCAGCTTCGTGATCAGTGCATGATCAGCCACGTGATCAGTGCATTATCAGGAACGTGATCAGTGCATGATCAGTCACGTGATCAGTGTATGATCAGACACGTGATCAGTGCATGATCAGCCTTATGATCAGTGCATGCAGAGTCACGTGATCAGTGTGTGATCAGCTTTGTGATCAGTGCATGATCAGCCACGTGATCAGTGCATGATCAGGAACGTGATCAGTGCATGATCAGCCATGTGATCAGTGCATGATAGCCAGGTTACCAGTACATGATCAGCCACGTCATCAGTGCATGATCAGCCAAGTGATCAGTGCATGCACATTCACGTGATCATTGTATAATCAGCTTCGTGATCAGTACATGATCAGACACGTGGTCAGTGCATGATCAGTCACCTGATCATTGCATGAACAGGCACGAGATCAGTGCATGCACTGCAATGTGATTAGTTCATGATCAGCCACGTGATCAGTGTATGATCAGGAAGGTGATCAGTGCATGATCAGTCACGTGATCAGAGCATGATCAGCCACGTAAGCAGTGTATGATCAGCCGCGTAATCAGTTCATCATAGCCACCTGATCAGTGCATGATAAGCAAAGTGATTAGTGCATGATCATCAACTTGATCAGAGTATGATCAGCCACGTCATCAGTGCATGATCAGGCACGTGATCAGAGCATGATCAGTCACCTGATCAGTGCATGGTCAGTCACGTGATCAGTGCATGATAGCCACCTGACCACTACATGATCAGCAACGTGATTAGTGCATGATCAGCCACATGATCAGTGCATGATCAATCACGTGATCACTGTATGATCAGCCACGTCATCAATGCATGCTCAGTCACAGGATCAGTGCAGGAACAGCCACGTGATCAGTGCATGATAGCCAAATGATCATTGGCTACAGTTACGTGATCAACTCATGTGCAGTCACGTGATCTGTGCATGATAGCCACGTGATCAGTGCGTGATCAGTCATGTGATCAGTGTGTGATCAGTCACGTGATCAATGTATGATCATCCAATACTCAGTGCATGCGCAGTCATGTGATCAGTGCATGATAGCCACCTGACCAGTGCATGATCAGCAACGTGATCAGTGCATGATCAGCCACATGATCAGTTCATGATCAATCACGTGATCACTGTATTTTCAGCCACATCATCAGTGCATGCTCAGTCACATGATCAGTGCATGTTCAGTCACATGATCAGTGCATGATCAGCCACGTGATCAGTGCATGATAGCCAAATGATCATTGGCTACAGTTACGTGATCAATTCATGTGCAGTCACGTGATCTGTGCATGATAGCCACGTGATCAGTGCGTGATCAGTCATGTGATCAGTGTGTGATCAGTCACGTGATCAATGTATGATCATCCAATACTCAGTGCATGCGCAGTCATGTGATCAGTGCATGATAGCCACCTGACCAGTGCATGATCAGCAACGTGATGAGTGCATGATCAGCCACATGATCAGTTCATGATCAATCACGTGATCACTGTATGATCAGCCACGTCATCAGTGCATGCTCAGTCACATGATCAGTGCATGACCAGCCACGTGATCAGTGCATGATAGCCAAGTGATCATTGCCTACAGTTACGTGATCAATTCATGCGCAGCCACGTGATCAGTGCATGATAGCCACGTGATCAGTGCGTATTCAGTCACGTGATCAGTGTGTGATTAGTCTCGTGATCAGTGTATGATCATCCAATATTCAGTGCATGTGCAGTCAGGTGATCAGTGCATGATAGCCACGTCATCAGTGCATGATCAACCAATTTAACAGTGCATGATCAGCCACATGATCAGTGCATGATCAATCACGTGATCAGTGCATGATCATCCACATGATCAGCCACCTGATCATTGTATGATCAGCCATGTGATCAGTGCATGATAGCCAGGTTACCAGTACATGATCAGCCACGTCATCAGTGCATGATCAGCCAAGTGATCAGTGCATGCACAGCCACGTGATCATTGTATGATCAGCTTCGTGATCAGTACATGATCAGACACGTGGTCAGTGCATGATCAGTCACCTGATCATTGCATGAACAGGCACGAGATCAGTGCATGAACTGCAATGTGATTAGTTCATGATCAGCCACGTGATCAGTGTATGATCAACCACGTGATCAGTGCACGATCAGCCACATGAACAGTGCAAGATCAGCCAAATGATCAGTGCATGCAGTCACGTAATCAGTGTATGATCAGCTTCGTGATCAGTGCATGATCAGCCACGTGATCAGTGCATGATTAGGCACGTGTTCAGTGCATTATCAGTAATGTGATCAGTGTATGATCAGGCACGTGATGAGTGCATGTACAGCCACGTGATCAGTGTATGATAAGCCACGTGATCAGTTCATGCACAGTCACGTGATCAGTGTATGCTCAGCTTCGTGATAATTGCATGATCAGCAACGAGATCAGTGCATGGTCAGGCCGTGATCAGTGCATGATTAGTCACGTCTTCAGTGCATGATCAGTCACGTGATCAGTGCATGATAGCAACGTGAACAGTGCATGATCAGCTACGTGATCAGTGCATGATAGCCAGGTGATCAGTGCATGATCAGTCACATGTTCAATGTATGATAATCCACGTGATCAGTGCATGATAGCCACGTGATCAGTGCATGATCAGTCATGTGATCAGTGTATGATCATCCACGTGATCAATGCATGATAGCCACCAGATAAGTGCATGATCAACCACGTGATCAGTGGATGATCAGCCTTGTGATCAGTGCATGCAGAGTCACGTGATCAGTGTATGATCAGCTTCGTGATCAGTGCATGATCAGCCACGTGATCAGTGCATTATCAGGAACGTGATCAGTGCCTGATCAGTCACGTGATCAGTGTATGATCAGACACGTGATCAGTGCATGATCAGCCTTGTGATCAGTGCATGTAGAGTCACGTGATCAGTGCATGATCAGCTTTGTGATCAGTGCATGATCAGCCACGTGATCAGTGCATGATCAGGAACGTGATCAGTGCATGATCAGTCACGTGATCAGACCATGATCAGCCACGTAATCAGTGTATGATCAGCCACGTAATCAGTGCATCATAGCCACCCGATCAGTGTATGATAAGCAAAGTGATTAGTGCATGATCATCAACTTGATCACAGTATGATCAGCCACGTCATCAGTGCATGATCAGGCACGTGATCAGTGCATGATCAGTCACCTGATCAGTGCATGATCAGTCATGTGATCAGTGCATGATAGCCACCTGACCACTACATGATCAGCAACGTGATTAGTGCATGATCAGCCACATGATCAGTGCATGATCAATCACGTGATCACTGTATGATCAGCCACGTCATCAGTGCATGCTCAGTCACAGCATCAGTGCATGGTCAGCCACGTGATCAGTGCATGATAGCCAAATGATCATTGGCTACAGTTACGTGATCAATTCATGTGCAGTCACGTGATCTGTGCATGATAGCCACGTGATCAGTGCGTGATCAGTCATGTGATCAGTGTGTGATCAGTCACGTGATCAATGTTTGATCATCCAATACTCAGTGCATGCGCAGTCACGTGATCAGTGCATGATAGCCACCTGACCAGTGCATGATCAGCAACGTGATTAGTGCATGATCAGCCACATGATCAGTTCATGATCAATCACGTGATCACTGTATGATCAGCCACGTCATCAGTGCATGCGCAGTCACGTGATCAGTGCATGATAGCCACGTCATCAGTGCATGATCAGTCACGTGATCAGTGCATGATCATCCACATGATCAGTGCATAATCAGCCACCAGATCATTGTATGATCATCCATGTGATCAATGCATGATAGCCAGGTTATCAGTACATGATCAGCCACATCATCAGTGTATGATCAGCCAAGTGATCAGTGCATGCACAATCACGTGATCATTGTATGATCAGCTTCGTGATCAGTGCATGATCAGTCACGTGATCAGAGCATGATCAGCCACGTAATCAGTGTATGATCAGCCACGTAATCAGTGCATCATAGCCACCTGATCAGTGCATGTTAAGCAAAGTGATTAGTGCATGATCCTCAACTTGATCAGAGTATGATCAGCCACGTCATCAGTGCATGATCAGGCACGTGATCAGTGCATGATCAGTCACCTGATCAGTGCATGATCAGTCACGTGATCAGTGCATGATAGCCACCTGACCACTACATGATCAGCAACGTGATTAGTGCATGATCAGCCACATGATCAGTGCATGATCAATTACGTGATCACTGTATTATCAGCCACGTCATCAGTGCATGCTCAGTCACAAGATCAGTGCATGTTCAGTCACATGATCAGTGCATGATCAGCCACGTGATCAGTGCATGATAGCCAAATGATCATTGGCTACAGTTACGTGATCAATTCATGTGCAGTCACGTGATCTGTGCATGATAGCCAAGTGATCAGTGCGTGATCAGTCATGTCATCAGTGTGTGATCAGTCACGTGATCAATGTATGATCATCCAATACTCGGTGCATGCGCAGTCATGTGATCAGTGCATGATAGCCACCTGACCAGTGCATGATCAGCAACGTGATGTGTGAATGATCAGCCACATGATCAGTTCATGATCAATCACGTGATCACTGTATTATCAGCCACATCATCAGTGCATGCTCAGTCACATGATCAGTGCATGTTCAGTCACATGATCAGTGAATGATCAGCCACGTGATCAGTGCATGATAGCCAAATGATCATTGGCTACAGTTACGTGATCAATTCATGTGCAGTCACGTGATCTGTGCATGATAGCCACGTGATCAGTGCGTGATCAGTCATGTGATCAGTGTGTGATCAGTCACGTGATCAATGTATGATCATCCAATAATCAGTGCATGCACAGTCACGTGATCAGTGCATGATAGCCACCTGATCAGTGCATGATCAGCAACGTGATGAGTGCATGATCAGCCACATGATCAGTTCATGATCAATCACATGATCACTGTTTGATCTGCCACGTCGTCAGTGCATGCTCAGTCACATGATCAGTGCATGACCAGCCACGTGATCAGTGCATGATAGCCAAGTGATCATTGCCTACAGTTACGTGATCAATTCATGCGCAGCCACGTGATCAGTGCATGATAGCCACGTGATCAGTGCGTATTCAGTCACGTGATCAGTGTGTGATTAGTCACGTGATCAGTGTATGATCATCCAATATTCAGTGCATGCGCAGTCAGGTGATCAGTGCATGATAGCCACGTCATCAGTGCATGATCAACCACTTTATCAGTGCATGATCAGCCACATGATCAGTGCATGATCAGTCACGTGATCAGTGCATGATCATCCACATGATCAGTGCATGATCAGCCACCTGATCATTGTATGATCAGCCATGTGATCAGTGCATGATAGCCAGGTTACCAGTACATGATCAGCCACGTCATCAGTGCATGATCAGCCAAGTGATCAGTGCATGCACAGTCACGTGATCATTGTATGATCAGCTTCGTGATCAGTACATGATCAGACACGTGGTCAGTGCATGATCAGTCACCTGATCATTGCATGAACAGGCACGAGATCAGTGCATGAACTGCAATGTGATTAGTTCATGATCAGCCACGTGATCAGTGTATGATCAACCACGTGATCAGTGCACGATCAGCCACATGAACAGTGCAAGATCAGCCAAATGATCAGTGCATGCAGTCACGTAATCAGTGTATGATCAGCTTCGTGATCAGTGCATGATCAGCCACGTGATCAGTGCATGATTAGGCACGTGTTCAGTGCATTATCAGTAATGTGAACAGTGTATGATCAGGCACGTGATGAGTGCATGTACAGCCACGTGATCAGTGTATGATAAGCCACGTGATCAGTTCATGCACAGTCACGTGATCAGTGTATGCTCAGCTTCGTGATAATTGCATGATCAGCAATGAGATCAGTGCATGGTCAGGACGTGATCAGTGCATGATTAGTCACGTCTTCAGTGCATGATCAGTCACGTGATCAGTGCATGATAGCAACGTGAACAGTGCAGGATCAGCTACGTGATCAGTTCATGATAGCCAGATGATCAGTGCATGATCAGTCACATGTTCAATGTATGATCATCCACGTGATCAGTGCATGATAGCCACGTGATCAGTGCATGATCAGTCATGTGATCAGTGTATGATCATCCACGTGATCAATGCATGATAGCCACCAGATAAGTGCATGATCAACCACGTGATCAGTGGATGATCAGCCTTGTGATCAGTGCATGCAGAGTCACGTGATCAGTGTATGATCAGCTTCGTGATCAGTGCATGATCAGCCACGTGATCAGTGCATTATCAGGAACGTGATCAGTGCCTGATCAGTCACGTGATCAGTGTATGATCAGACACGTGATCAGTGCATGATCAGCCTTGTGATCAGGGCATGCAGAGTCACGTGATCAGTGCATGATCAGCTTTGTGATCAGTGCATGATCAGCCACGTGATCAGTGCATAATCAGGAACGTGATCAGTGCATGATCAGTCACGTGATCAGAGCATGATCAGCCACGTAACCAGTGTATGATCAGCCACGTAATCAGTGCATCATAGCCACCCGATCAGTGCATGATAAGCAAAGTGATTAGTGCATGATCATCAACTTGATCACAGTATGATCAGCCACGTCATCAGTGCATGATCAGGCACGTGATCAGTGCATGATCAGTCACGTGATCAGTGCATGATAGCCACCTGACCACTACATGATCAGCAACGTGATTAGTGCATGATCAGCCACATGATCAGTGCATGATCAATCACGTGATCACTGTATGATCAGCCACGTCATCAGTGCATGCTCAGTCACAGCATCAGTGCATGGTCAGCCACGTGATCAGTGCATGATAGCCAAATGATCATTGGCTACAGTTACGTGATCAATTCATGTGCCGTAACGTGATCTGTGCATGATAGCCACGTGATCAGTGCGTGATCAGTCATGTGATCAGTGTGTGATCAGTCACGTGATCAATGTTTGATCATCCAATACTCAGTGCATGCGCAGTCACGTGATCAGTGCATGATAGCCACCTGACCAGTGCATGATCAGCAACGTGATTAGTGCATGATCAGCCACATGATCAGTTCATGATCAATCACGTGATCACTGTATGATCAGCCACGTCATCAGTGCATGCGCAGTCACGTGATCAGTGCATGATAGCCACGTCATCAGTGCATGATCAGTCACGTGATCAGTGCATGATCATCCACATGATCAGTGCATAATCAGCCACCAGATCATTGTATGATCATCCATGTGATCAGTGCATGATAGCCAGTTTATCAGTACATGATCAGCCACATCATCAGTGCATGATCAGCCAAGTGATCAGTGCATGCACAATCACGTGATCATTGTATGATCAGCTTCGTGATCAGTGCATGATCAGTCACGTGATCAGAGCATGATCAGCCACGTAATCAGTGTATGATCAGCCACGTAATCAGTGCATCATAGCCACCAGATCAGTGCATGTTAAGCAAAGTGATTAGTGCATGATCATCAACTTGATCAGAGTATGATCAGCCACGTCATCAGTGCATGATCAGGCACGTGATCAGTGCATGATCAGTCACCTGATCAGTGCATGATCAGTCACGTGATCAGTGCATGATAGCCACCTAACCACTACATGATCAGCAACGTGATTAGTGCATGATCAGCCACATGATCAGTGCATGATCAATCACGTGATCACTGTATGATCAGCCACATCATCAGTGCATGCTCAGTCATAGCATCAGTGCATGATCAGCCACGTGATCAGTGCAAGATAGCCAAATGATCATTGGCTACAGTTACGTGATCAATTCATGTGCAGTCACCTGATCTGTGCATGATAGCCACGTGATCAGTGTGTGATTAGTCATGTGATCAGTGTGTGATCAGTCACGTGATCAATGTATGATCATCCAATACTCAGTGCATGCACAGTCATGTGATCAGTGCATGATAGCCACCTGACCAGTGCATGATCAGCAACGTGATTAGAGCATGATCAGCCACATGATCAGTTCATGATCAATCACGTGATCACTGTATTATCAGTCACGTCATCAGTGCATGCTCAGTCACAAGATCAGTGCATGTTCAGTCACATGATCAGTGCATGATCAGCCACGTGATCAGTGCATGATAGCCAAATGATCATTGGCTACAGTTACGTGATCAATTCATGTGCAGTCACCTGATCAGTGTATGATCAGGCACGTGATCAGTGCATGATCAGCCTTGTGATCAGTGCATGCAGAGTCACGTGATCAGTGCATAATCAGCTTTGTGATCAGTGCATGATCAGCCACGTGATCAGTGCATGATCAGGAACGTGATCAGTGCATGATCAGTCACGTGATCAGAGCATGATCAGCCACATAATCAGTGTATGATCAGCCACGTAATCAGTGCATCATAGCCACCCGATCAGTGCATGATAAGCAAAGTGATTAGTGCATGATCATCAACTTGATCAGAGTATGATCAGCCACGTCATCAGTGCATGATCAGGCACGTGATCAGTGCATGATCAGTCACCTGATCAGTGCATGATCTGTCATGTGATCAGTGCATGATAGCCACCTGACCACTACATGATCAGTAACGTGATTAGTGCATGATCAGCCACATGATCAGTGCATGATCAATCACGTGATCACTGTATGATCAGCCACGTCATCAGTGCATGCTCAGTCACATGATCAGTGCATGACCAGCCACGTGATCAGTGCATGATAGCCAAGTGATCATTGCCTACAGTTACGTGATCAATTCATGCGCAGCCACGTGATCAGTGCATGATAGCCACGTGATCAGTCCGTACTCAGTCACGTGATCAGTGTGTGATTAGTCACGTGATCAGTGTATGATCATCCAATATTCAGTGCATGCGCAGTCACGTGATCAGTGCATGATAGCCACGTCATCAGTGCATGATCAACCACTTTATCAGTGCATGATCAGCCACATGATCAGTGCATGATCAGTCACGTGATCAGTGCATGATCATCCACATGATCAGTGCATGATCAGCCACCTGATCATTGTATGATCAGCCATGTGATCAGTGCATGATAGCCAGGTTACCAGTACATGATCAGCCACGTCATCAGTGCATGATCAGCCAAGTGATCAGAGCATGCACAGTCACGTGATCATTGTATGATCAGCTTCGTGATCAGTACATGATCAGACACGTGGTCAGTGCATGATCAGTCACCTGATCATTGCATGAACAGGCACGTGATCAGTGCATGAACTGCAATGTGATTAGTTCATGATCAGCCACGTGATCAGTGTATGATCAACCACGTGATCAGTGCACGATCAGCCACATGAACAGTGCAAGATCAGCCAAATGATCAGTGCATGCAGTCACGTAATCAGTGTATGATCAGCTTCGTGATCAGTGCATGATCAGCCACGTGATCAGTGCATGATTAGGCACGTGTTCAGTGCATTATCAGTAATGTGATCAGTGTATGATCAGGCACGTGATGAGTGCATGTACAGCCACGTGATCAGTGTATGATAAGCCACGTGATCAGTTCATGCACAGTCACGTGATCAGTGTATGCTCAGCTTCGTGATAATTGCATGATCAGCAACGAGATCAGTGCATGGTCAGGACGTGATCAGTGCATGATTAGTCACGTCTTCAGTGCATGATCAGTCACGTGATCAGTGCATGATAGCAACGTGAACAGTGCAGGATCAGCTACGTGATCAGTGCATGATAGCCAGGTGATCAGTACATGATCAGTCACATGTTCAATGTATGATCATCCACGTGATCAGTGCATGTTAGCCACGTGATCAGTGCATGATCAGTCATGTGATCAGTGTATGATCATACACGTGATCAATGCATGATAGCCACCAGATAAGTGCATGATCAACCACGTGATCAGTGGATGATCAGCCTTGTGATCAGTGCATGCAGAGTCACGTGATCAGTGTATGATCAGCTTCGTGATCAGTGCATGATCAGCCACGTGATCAGTGCATTATCAGGAACGTGATCAGTGCATGATAGCCACCTGACCACTACATGATCAGCCTTGTGATCAGTGCATGCAGAGTCACGTGATCAGTGCATGATCAGCTTTGTGATCAGTGCATGATCAGCCACGTTATCAGAGCATGATCAGCCATGTAATCAGTGTATGATCAGCCACGTAATCAGTGCATCATAGCCACCCGATCAGTGCATGATAAGCAAAGTGATTAGTGCATGATCATCAACTTGATCAGAGTACGATCAGTCACGTCATCAGTGCATGATCAGGCACGTGATCAGTGCATGATCAGTCACCTGATCAGTGCATGATCAGTCACGTGATCAGTGCATGATAGCCACCTGACCACTACATGATCAGCAACGTGATTAGTGCATGATCAGCCACATGATCAGTGCATGATCAATCACGTGATCACTGTATGATCAGCCACGTCATCAGTGCATGATCAGCCACGTGATCAGTGCATGATAGCCAAATGATCATTGGCTACAGTTACGTGATCAATTCATGTGCAGTCACGTGATCTGTGCATGATAGCCACGTGATCAGTGCGTGATCAGTCATGTGATCAGTGTGTGATCAGTCACGTGATCAATGTATGATCATCCAATACTCATTGCATGCGCAGTCATGTGATCAGTGCATGATAGCCACCTGACCAGTGCATGATCAGCAACGTGATTAGTGCATGATCAGCCACATGATCAGTTCATGATCAATCACGTGATCACTGTATTATCAGCCACATCATCAGTGCATGCTCAGTCACATGATCAGTGCATGTTCAGTCACATGATCAGTGCATGATCAGCCACGTGATCAGTGCATGATAGCCAAATGATCATTGGCTACAGTTACGTGATCAATTCATGTGCAGTCACGTGATCTGTGCATGATAGCCACGTGATCAGTGCGTGATCAGTCATGTGATCAGTGTGTGATCAGTCACGTGATCAATGTATGATCATCCAATACTCAGTGAATGCGCAGTCATGTGATCAGTGCATTATAGCCACCTGACCAGTGCATGATCAGCAACGTGATGAGTGCATGATCAGCCACATGATCAGTTCATGATCAATCACGTGATCACTGTTTGATCAGCCACGTCATCAGTGCATGCTCAGTCACATGATCAGTGCATGACCAGCCACGTGATCAGTGCATGATAGCCAAGTGATCATTGCCTACAGTTACGTGATCAATTCATGCGCAGCCACGTGATCAGTGCATGATAGCCAAATGATAATTGGCTACAGTCACGTGATCAATTCATGCGCAGTCACGTGATCTGTGCATGATAGCCACGTGATCAGTGCGTGATCAGTCATGTGATCAGTGTGTGATCAGTCACGTGATCAATGTATGATCATCCAATAATCAGTGCATGCGAAGTCACGTGATCCGTGCATGATAGCCACCTGATCAGTGCATGATCAGCAACGTGATGAGTGCATGATCAGCCACAGGTTCAGTTCATGATCAATCACGTGATCACTGTTTGATCAGCCACGTCATCAGTGCATGCTCAGTCACATGATCAGTGCATGACCAGCCACGTGATCAGTGCATGATAGCCAAGTGATCATTGCCTACAGTTACGTGATCAATTCATGCGCAGCCACGTGATCAGTGCATGATAGCCATGTGATCAGTGCGTATTCAGTCACGTGATCAGTGTGTGATTAGTCACGTGATCAGTGTATGATCATCCAATATTCAGTGCATGCGCAGTCAGGTGATCAGTGCATGATAGCCACGTCATCAGTGCATGATCAACCACTTTATCAGTGCATGATCAGCCACATGATCAGTGCATGATCAGTCACGTGATCAGTGCATGATCATCCACATGATCAGTGCATGATCAGCCACCTGATCATTGTATGATCAGCCATGTGATCAGTGCATGATAGCCAGGTTACCAGTACATGATCAGCCACGTCATCAGTGCATGATCAGCCAAGTGATCAGTGCATGCACAGTCACGTGATCATTGTATGATCAGCTTCGTGATCAGTACATGATCAGACACGTGGTCAGTGCATGAACAGGCACGAGATCAGTGCATGAACTGCAATGTGATTAGTTCATGATCAGCCACGTGATCAGTGTATGATCAACCACGTGATCAGTGCACGATCAGCCACATGAACAGTGCAAGATCAGCCAAATGATCAGTGCATGCAGTCACGTAATCAGTGTATGATCAGCTTCATGATCAGTGCATGATCAGCCACGTGATCAGTGCATGATTAGGCACGTGTTCAGTGCATTATCAGTAATGTGATCTGTGTATGATCAGGCACGTGATGAGTGCATGTACAGCCACGTGATCAGTGTATGATAAGCCACGTGATCAGTTCATGCACAGTCACGTGATCAGTGTATGCTCAGCTTCGTGATAATTGCATGATCAGCAACGAGATCAGTGCATGGTCAGGCCGTGATCAGTGCATGATTAGTCACGTCTTCAGTGCATGAGCAGTCACGTGATCAGTGCATGATAGCAACGTGAACAGTGCATGATCAGCTACGTGATCAGTGCATGATAGCCAGGTGATCAGTGCATGATCAGTCACATGTTCAATGTATGATCATCCACGTGATCAGTGCATGATAGCCACGTGATCAGTGCATGATCAGTCATGTGATCAGTGTATGATCATCCACGTGATCAATGCATGATAGCCACCAGATAAGTGCATGATCAACCACGTGATCAGTGGATGATCAGCCTTGTGATCAGTGCATGCAGAGTCACGTGATCAGTGTATGATCAGCTTCGTGATCAGTGCATGATCAGCCACGTGATCAGTGCATTATTAGGAACGTGATGAGTGCCTGATCAGTCACGTGATCAGTGTATGATCAGACACGTGATCAGTGCATGATCAGCCTTGTGATAAGTGCATGCAGAGTCACGTGATCAGTGCATGATCAGCTTTGTGATCAGTGCATGATCAGCCACGTGATCAGTGCATGATCAGGAACGTGATCAGTGCATGATCAGTCACGTGATCAGAGCATGATCAGCCACGTAATCAGTGTATGATCAGCCACGTAATCAGTGCATCATAGCCACCCGATCAGTGCATGATAAGCAAAGTGATTAGTGCATGATCATCAACTTGATCACAGTATGATCAGCCACGTCATCAGTGCATGATCAGGCACGTGATCAGTGCATGATCAGTCACCTGATCAGTGCATGATCAGTCATGTGATCAGTGCATGATAGCCACCTGACCACTACATGATCAGCAACGTGATTAGTGCATGATCAGCCACATGATCAGTGCATGATCAATCACGTGATCACTGTATGATCAGCCACGTCATCAGTGCATGCTCAGTCACAGCATCAGTGCATGGTCAGCCACGTGATCAGTGCATGATAGCCAAATGATCATTGGCTACAGTTACGTGATCAATTCATGTGCAGTCACCTGATCTGTGCATGATAGCCACGTGATCAGTGCGTGATCAGTCATGTGATCAGTGTGTGATCAGTCACGTGATCAATGTTTGATCATCCAATACTCAGTGCATGCGCAGTCACGTGATCAGTGCATGATAGCCACCTGACCAGTGCATGATCAGCAACGTGATTAGTGCATGATCAGCCACATGATCAGTTCATGATCAATCACGTGATCACTGTATGATCAGCCACGTCATCAATGCATGCGCAGTCACGTGATCAGTGCATGATAGCCACGTCATCAGTGCATGATCAGTCACGTGATCAGTGCATGATCATCCACATGATCAGTGCATAATCAGCCACCAGATCATTGTATGATCATCCATGTGATCAGTGCATGATAGCCAGGTTATCAGTACATGATCAGCCACATCATCAGTGCATGATCAGCCAAGTGATCAGTGCATGCACAATCACGTGATCATTGTATGATCAGCTTCGTGATCAGTGCATGATCAGTCACGTGATCAGAGCATGATCAGCCACGTAATCAGTGTATGATCAGCCACGTAATCAGTGCATCATAGCCACCTGATCAGTGCATGTTAAGCAAAGTGATTAGTGCATGATCATCAACTTGATCAGAGTATGATCAGCCACGTCATCAGTGCATGATCAGGCACGTGATCAGTGCATGATCAGTCACCTGATCAGTGCATGATCAGTCACGTGATCAGTGCATGATAGCCACCTGACCACTACATGATCAGCACCGTGATTAGTGCAAGATCAGCCACATGATCAGTGCATGATCAATCACGTGATCACTGTATGATCAGCCACGTCATCAGTGCATTCTCAGTCACAGCATCAGTGCATGATCAGCCACGTGATCAGTGCAAGATAGCCAAATGATCATTGGCTACAGTTACGTGATCAATTCATGTGCAGTCACCTGATCTGTGCATGATAGCCACGTGATCAGTGTGTGATCAGTCATGTGATCAGTGTGTGATCAGTCACGTGATCAATGTATGATCATCCAATACTCAGTGCATGCACAGTCATGTGATCAGTGCATGATAGCCACCTGACCAGTGCATGATCAGCAACGTGATTAGTGCATGATCAGCCACATGATCAGTTCATGATCAATCACGTGATCACTGTATTATCAGCCACGTCATCAGTGCATGCTCAGTCACAAGATCAGTGCATGTTCAGTCACATGATCAGTGCATGATCAGCCACGTGATCAGTGCATGATAGCCAAATGATCATTGGCTACAGTTACGTGATCAATTCATGTGCAGTCACGTGATCTGTGCATGATAGCCACGTGATCAGTGCGTGATCAGTCATGTGATCAGTGTGTGATCAGTCACGTGATCAATGTATGATCATCCAATACTCGGTGCATGCGCAGTCATGTGATCAGTGCATGATAGCCACCTGACCAGTGCATGATCAGCAACGTGATGAGTGCATGATCAGCCACATGATCAGTTCATGATCAATCACGTGATCACTGTATTATCAGCCACATCATCAGTGCATGCTCAGTCACATGATCAGTGCATGTTCAGTCACATGATCAGTGCATGATCAGCCACGTGATCAGTGCATGATAGCCAAATGATCATTGGCTACAGTTACGTGATCAATTCATGTGCAGTCACGTGATCTGTGCATGATAGCCACGTGATCAGTGCGTGATCAGTCATGTGATCAGTGTGTGATCAGTCACGTGATCAATGTATGATCATCCAATAATCAGTGCATGCACAGTCACGTGATCAGTGCATGATAGCCACCTGATCAGTGCATGATCAGCAACGTGATGAGTGCATGATCAGCCACATGATCAGTTCATGATCAATCACGTGATCACTGTTTGATCTGCCACGTCATCAGTGCATGCTCAGTCACATGATCAGTGCATGACCAGCCACGTGATCAGTGCATGATAGCCAAGTGATCATTGCCTACAGTTACGTGATCAATTCATGCGCAGCCACGTGATCAGTGCATGATAGCCACGTGATCAGTGCGTATTCAGTCACGTGATCAGTGTGTGATTAGTCACGTGATCAGTGTATGATCATCCAATATTCAGTGCATGCGCAGTCAGGTGATCAGTGCATGATAGCCACGTCATCAGTGCATGATCAACCACTTTATCAGTGCATGATCAGCCACATGATCAGTGCATGATCAGTCACGTGATCAGTGCATGATCATCCACATGATCAGTGCATGATCAGCCACCTGATCATTGTATGATCAGCCATGTGATCAGTGCATGATAGCCAGGTTATCAGGACATGATCAGCCACGTCATCAGTGCATGATCAGCCAAGTGATCAGTGCATGCACAGTCACGTGATCATTGTATGATCAGCTTCGTGATCAGTACATGATCAGACACGTGGTCAGTGCATGATCAGTCACCTGATCATTGCATGAACAGGCACGAGATCAGTGCATGAACTGCAATGTGATTAGTTCATGATCAGCCACGTGATCAGTGTATGATCAACCACGTGATCAGTGCACGATCAGCCACATGAACAGTGCAAGATCAGCCAAATGATCAGTGCATGCAGTCACGTAATCAGTGTATGATCAGCTTCGTGATCAGTGCATGATCAGCCACGTGATCAGTGCATGATTAGGCACGTGTTCAGTGCATTATCAGTAATGTGATCAGTGTATGATCAGGCACGTGATGAGTGCATGTACAGCCACGTGATCAGTGTATGATAAGCCACGTGATCAGTTCATGCACAGTCACGTGATCAGTGTATGCTCAGCTTCGTGATAATTGCATGATCAGCAACGAGATCAGTGCATGGTCAGGCCGTGATCAGTGCATGATTAGTCACGTCTTCAGTGCATGAGCAGTCACGTGATCAGTGCATGATAGCAACGTGAACAGTGCAGGATCAGCTACGTGATCAGTGCATGATAGCCAGGTGATCAGTGCATGATCAGTCACATGTTCAATGTATGATCATCCACGTGATCAGTGCATGATAGCCACGTGATCAGTGCATGATCAGTCATGTGATCAGTGTATGATCATCCACGTGATCAATGCATGATAGCCACCAGATAAGTGCATGATCAACCACGTGATCAGTGGATGATCAGCCCTTGTGATCAGTGCATGCAGAGTCACGTGATCAGTGTATGATCAGCTTCGTGATCAGTGCATGATCAGCCACGTGATCAGTGCATTATCAGGAACGTGATCAGTGCCTGATCAGTCACGTGATCAGTGTATGATCAGACACGTGATCAGTGCATGATCAGCCTTGTGATCAGTGCATGTAGAGTCACGTGATCAGTGCATGATCAGCTTTGTGATCAGTGCATGATCAGCCACGTGATCAGTGCATGATCAGGAACGTGATCAGTGCATGATCAGTCACGTGATCAGAGCATGATCAGCCACGTAATCAGTGTATGATCAGCCACGTAATCAGTGCATCATAGCCACCCGATCAGTGCATGATACGCAAAGTGATTAGTGCATGATCATCAACTTGATCACAGTATGATCAGCCACGTCATCAGTGCATGATCAGGCACGTGATCAGTGCATGGTCAGTCACCTGATCAGTGCATGATCAGTCACGTGATCAGTGCATGATACCCACCTGACCACTACATGATCAGCAACATGATTAGTGCATGATCAGCCACATGATCAGTGCATGATCAATCACGTGATCACTGTATGATCAGCCACGTCATCAGTGCATGCTCAGTCACAGCATCAGTGCATGGTCAGCCACGTGATCAGTGCATGATAGCCAAATGATCATTGGCTACAGTTACGTGATCAATTCATGTGCAGTCACGTGATCTGTGCATGATAGCCACGTGATCAGTGCGTGATCAGTCATGTGATCAGTGTGTGATCAGTCACGTGATCAATGTATGATCATCCAATACTCAGTGCATGCACAGTCATGTGATCAGTGCATGATAGCCACCTGACCAGTGCATGATCAGCAACGTGATTAGTGCATGATCAGCCACATGATCAGTTCATGATCAATCACGTGATCACTGTATTATCAGCCACGTCATCAGTGCATGCTCAGTCACAAGATCAGTGCATGTTCAGTCACATGATCAGTGCATGATCAGCCACGTGATCAGTGCATGATAGCCAAATGATCATTGGCTACAGTTACGTGATCAATTCATGTGCAGTCAAGTGATCTGTGCATGATAGCCACGTGATCAGTGCGTGATCAGTCATGTGATCAGTGTGTGATCAGTCACGTGATCAATGTATGATCATCCAATACTCAGTGCATGCACAGTCATGTGATCAGTGCATGATAGCCACCTGACCAGTGCATGATCAGCAACGTGATGAGTGCATGATCAGCCACATGATCAGTTCGTGATCAATCACGTGATCACTGTATTATCAGCCACATCATCAGTGCATGCTCAGTCACATGATCAGTGCATGTTCAGTCACATGATCAGTGCATGATCAGCCACGTGATCAGTGCATGATAGCCAAATGATCATTGGCTACAGTTATGTGATCAATTCATGTGCAGTCACTTGATCTGTGCATGATAGCCACGTGATCAGTGCATGATCAGTCATGTGATCAGTGTGTGATTAGTCACGTGTTCAGTGTATGATCATCCAATATTCAGTGCATGCGCAGTCACGTGATCAGTGCATGATAGCCACGTCATCAGTGCATGATCAACCACTTTATCAGTGCATGATCAGCCACATGATCAGTGCATGATCAGTCACGTGATCAGTGCATGATCATCCACATGATCAGTGCATGATCAGCCACCTGATCATTGTATGATCAGCCATGTGATCAGTGCATGATAGCCAGGTTACCAGTACATGATCAGCCACGTCATCAGTGCATGATCAGCCAAGTGATCAGTGCATGCACAGTCACGTGATCATTGTATGATCAGCTTCGTGATCAGTACATGATCAGACACGTGGTCAGTGCATGATCAGTCACCTGATCATTGCATGAACAGGCACGAGATCAGTGCATGAACTGCAATGTGATTAGTTCATGATCAACCACGTGATCAGTGCACGATCAGCCACATGAACAGTGCAAGATCAGCCAAATGATCAGTGCATGTAGTCACGTAATCAGTGTATGATCAGCTTCGTGATCAGTGCATGATCAGCCACGTGATCAGTGCATGATTAGGCACGTGTTCAGTGCATTATCAGTAATGTGATCAGTGTATGATCAGGCACGTGATGAGTGCATGTACAGCCACGTGGTCAGTGTATGATAAGCCACGTGATCAGTTCATGCACAGTCACGTGATCAGTGTATGCTCAGCTTCGTGATAATTGCATGATCAGCAACGAGATCAGTGCATGGTCAGGACGTGATCAGTGCATGATTAGTCACGTCTTCAGTGCATGATCAGTCACGTGATCAGTGCATGATAGCAACGTGAACAGTGCAGGATCAGCTACGTGATCAGTGCATGATAGCCAGGTGATCAGTGCATGATCAGTCACATGTTCAATGTATGATCATCCACGTGATCAGTGCATGATAGCCACGTGATCAGTGCATGATCAGTCATGTGATCAGTGTATGATCATCCACGTGATCAATGCATGATAGCCACCAGATAAGTGCATGATCAACCACGTGATCAGTGGATGATCAGCCTTGTGATCAGTGCATGCAGAGTCACGTGATCAGTGTATGATCAGCTTCGTGATCAGTGCATGATCAGCCACGTGATCAGTGCGTTATCAGGAAAGTGATCAGTGCCTGATCAGTCACGTGATCAGTGTATGATCAGACACGTGATCAGTGCATGATCAGCCTTGTGATCAGTGCATGCAGAGTCACGTGATCAGTGCATGATCAGCTTTGTGATCAGTGCATGATCAGCCACGTGATCAGTGCATGATCAGGAACGTGATCAGTGCATGATCAGTCACGTGATCAGAGCATGATCAGCCACGTAATCAGTGTATGATCAGCCACGTAATCAGTGCATCATAGCCACCCGATCAGTGCATGATACGCAAAGTGATTAGTGCATGATCATCAACTTGATCACAGTATGATCAGCCACGTCATCAGTGCATGATCAGGCACGTGATCAGTGCATGATCAGTCACCTGATCAGTGCATGATCAGTCACGTGATCAGTGCATGATAGCCACCTGACCACTACATGATCAGCAACGTGATTAGTGCATGATCAGCCACATCATCAGTGCATGATCAGCCAAGTGATCAGTGCATGCACAATTACGTGATCATTGTATGATCAGCTTCGTGATCAGTGCATGATCAGTCACGTGATCAGAGCATGATCAGCCACGTAATCAGTGTATGATCAGCCACGTAATCAGTGCATCATAGCCACCTGATCAGTGCATGTTAAGCAAAGTGATTAGTGCATGATCATCAACTTGATCAGAGTATGATCAGCCACGTCATCAGTGCATGATCAGGCATGTGATCAGTGCATGATCAGTCACCTGATCAGTGCATGATCAGTCACGTGATCAGTGCATGATAGCCACCTAACCACTACATGATCAGCAACGTGATTAGTGCATGATCAGCCACATGATCAGTGCATGATCAATCACGTGATCACTGTATGATCAGCCACGTCATCAGTGCATGCTCAGTCACAGCATCAGTGCATGATCAGCCACGTGATCAGTGCAAGATAGCCAAATGATTATTGGCTACAGTTACGTGATCAATTCTTGTGCAGTCACCTGATCTGTGCATGATAGCCACGTGATCAGTGTGTGATCAGTCATGTGATCAGTCACGTGATCAATGTATGATCATCCAATACTCAGTGCATGCACAGTCATGTGATCAGTGCATGATAGCCACCTGACCAGTGCATGATCAGCAACGTGATTAGTGCATGATCAGCCACATGATCAGTTCATGATCAATCACGTGATCACTGTATTATCAGCCACGTCATCAGTGCATGCTCAGTCACAAGATCAGTGCATGTTCAGTCACATGATCAGTGCATGATCAGCCACGTGATCAGTGCATGATAGCCAAATGATCATTGGCTACAGTTACGTGATCAATTCATGTGCAGTCACGTGATCTGTGCATGATAGCCACGTGATCAGTGCGTGATCAGTCATGTGATCAGTGTGTGATCAGTCACGTGATCAATGTATAATCATCCAATACTCGGTGCATGCGCAGTCATGTGATCAGTGCATGATAGCCACCTGACCAGTGCATGATCAGCAACGTGATGAGTGCATGATCAGCCACATGATCAGTTCATGATCAATCACGTGATCACTGTATTATCAGCCACATCATCAGTGCATGCTCAGTCACATGATCAGTGCATGTTCAGTCACATGATCAGTGCATGATCAGCCACGTGATCAGTGCATGATAGCCAAATGATCATTGGCTACAGTTACGTGATCAATTCATGTGCAGTCACGTGATCTGTGCATGATAGCCACGTGATCAGTGCGTGATCAGTCATGTGATCAGTGTGTGATCAGTCACGTGATCAATGTATGATCATCCAATAATCAGTGCATGCACAGTCACGTGATCAGTGCATGATAGCCACCTGATCAGTGCATGATCAGCAACGTGATGAGTGCATGATCAGCCACATGATCAGTGCATGATCAATCACATGATCACTGTTTGATCTGCCACGTCATCAGTGCATGCTCAGTCACATGATCAGTGCATGACCAGCCACGTGATCAGTGCATGATAGCCAAGTGATCATTGCCTACAGTTACGTGATCAATTCATGCGCAGCCACGTGATCAGTGCATGATAGCCACGTGATCAGTGCGTATTCAGTCACGTGATCAGTGTGTGATTAGTCACGTGATCAGTGTATGATCATCCAATATTCAGTGCATGCGCAGTCAGGTGATCAGTGCATGATAGCCACGTCATCAGTGCATGATCAACCACTTTATCAGTGCATGATCAGCCACATGATCAGTGCATGATCAGTCACGTGATCAGTGCATGATCATCCACATGATCAGTGCATGATCAGCCACCTGATCATTGTATGATCAGCCATGTGATCAGTGCATGATAGCCAGGTTACCAGTACATGATCAGCCACGTCATCAGTGCATGATCAGCCAAGTGATCAGTGCATGCACAGTCACGTGATCAGTACATGATCAGACACGTGGTCAGTGCATGATCAGTCAACTAATCATTGCATGAACAGGCACGAGATCAGTGCATGAACTGCAATGTGATTAGTTCATGATCAGCCACGTGATCAGTGTATGATCAACCACGTGATCAGTGCACGATCAGCCACATGAACAGTGCAAGATCAGCCAAATGATCAGTGCATGCAGTCACGTAATCAGTGTATGATCAGCTTCGTGATCAGTGCATGATCAGCCACGTGATCAGTGCATGATTAGGCACGTGTTCAGTGCATTATCAGTAATGTGATCAGTGTGTGATCAGGCACGTGATGAGTGCATGTACAGCCACGTGATCAGTGTATGATAAGCCACGTGATCAGTTCATGCACAGTCACGTGATCAGTGTATGCTCAGCTTCGTGATAATTGCATGATCAGCAACGAGATCAGTGCATGGTCAGGCCGTGATCAGTGCATGATTAGTCACGTCTTCAGTGCATGATCAGTCACGTGATCAGTGCATGATAGCAACGTGAACAGTGCATGATCAGCTACGTGATCAGTGCATGATAGCCAGGTGATCAGTGCATGATCAGTCACATGTTCAATGTATGATCATCCACGTGATCAGTGCATGATAGCCACGTGATCAGTGCATGATCAGTCATGTGATCAGTGTATGATCATCCACGTGATCAATGCATGATAGCCACCAGATAAGTGCATGATCAACCACGTGATCAGTGGATGATCAGCCTTGTGATCAGTGCATGCAGAGTCACGTGATCAGTGTATGATCAGCTTCGTGATCAGTGCATGATCAGCCACGTGATCAGTGCATTATCAGGAACGTGATCAGTGCCTGATCAGTCACATGATCAGTGTATGATCAGACACGTGATCAGTGCATGATCAGCCTTGTGATCAGTGCATGTAGAGTCACGTGATCAGTGCATGATCAGCTTTGTGATCAGTGCATGATCAGCCACGTGATCAGTGCATGATCAGGAACGTGATCAGTGCATGATCAGTCACGTGATCAGAGCATGATCAGCCACGTAATCAGTGTATGATCAGCCACGTAATCAGTGCATCATAGCCACCCGATCAGTGCATGATAAGCAAAGTGATTAGTGCATGATCATCAACTTGATCACAGTATGATCAGCCACGTCATCAGTGCATGATCAGGCACGTGATCAGTGCATGGTCAGTCACCTGATCAGTGCATGATCAGTCACGTGATCAGTGCATGATAGCCACCTGACCACTACATGATCAGCAACGTGATTAGTGCATGATCAGCCACATGATCAGTGCATGATCAATCACGTGATCACTGTATGATCAGCCACGTCATCAGTGCATGCTCAGTCACAGCATCAGTGCATGGTCAGCCACGTGATCAGTGCATGATAGCCAAATGATCATTGGCTACAGTTACGTGATCAATTCATGTGCAGTCACGTGATCTGTGCATGATAGCCACGTGATCAGTGCGTGATCAGTCATGTGATCAGTGTGTGATCAGTCACGTGATCAATGTTTGATCATCCAATACTCAGTGCATGCGCAGTCATGTGATCAGTGCATGATAGCCACCTGACCAGTGCATGATCAGCAACGTGATTAGTGCATGATCAGCCACATGATCAGTTCATGGTCAATCACGTGATCACTGTATGATCAGCCACGTCATCAGTGTATGCGCAGTCACGTGATCAGTGCATGATAGCCACGTCATCAGTGCATGATCAGTCACGTGATCAGTGCATGATCATCCACATGATCAGTGCATAATCAGCCACCAGATCATTGTATGATCATCCATGTGATCAGTGCATGATAGCCAGGTTATCAGTACATGATCAGCCACATCATCAGTGCATGATCAGCCAAGTGATCAGTGCATGCACAATCACGTGATCATTGTATGATCAGCTTCGTGATCAGTGCATGATCAGTCACGTGATCATAGCATGATCAGCCACGTAATCAGTGTATGATCAGCCACGTAATCAGTGCATCATAGCCACCTGATCAGTGCATGTTAAGCAAAGTGATTAGTGCATGATCATCAACTTGATCAGAGTATGATCAGCCACGTCATCAGTGCATGATCAGGCACGTGATCAGTGCATGATCAGTCACCTGATCAGTGCATGATCAGTCACGTGATCAGTGCATGATAGCCACCTAAACACTACATGATCAGCAACGTGATTAGTGCATGATCAGCCACATGATCAGTGCATGATCAATCACGTGATCACTGTATGATCAGCCACGTCATCAGTGCATGCTCAGTCACAGCATCAGTGCATGATCAGCCACGTGATCAGTGCAAGATAGCCAAATGATCATTGGCTACAGTTACGTGATCAATTCATGTGCTGTCACCTGATCTGTGCATGATAGCCACGTGATCAGTGTGTGATCAGTCATGTGATCAGTGTGTGATCAGTCACGTGATCAATGTATGATCATCCAATACTCAGTGCATGCACAGTCATGTGATCAGTGCATGATAGCCACCTGACCAGTGCATGATCAGCAACGTGATGAGTGCATGATCAGCCACATGATCAGTTCATGATCAATCACGTGATCACTGTATTATCAGCCACGTCATCAGTGCATGCTCAGTCACAAGATCAGTGCATGTTCAGTCACATGATCAGTGCATGATCAGCCACGTGATCAGTGCATGATAGCCAAATGATCATTGGCTACAGTTACGTGATCAATTCATGTGCAGTCACGTGATCTGTGCATGATAGCCACGTGATCAGTGGGTGATCAGTCATGTGATCAGTGTGTGATCAGTCACGTGATCAATGTATGATCATCCAATACTCGGTGCATGCGCAGTCATGTGATCAGTGCATGATAGCCACCTGACCAGTGCATGATCAGCAACGTGATGAGTGCATGATCAGCCACATGATCAGTTCATGATCAATCACGTGATCACTGTATTATCAGCCACATCATCAGTGCATGCTCAGTCACATGATCAGTGCATGTTCAGTCACATGATCAGTGCATGATCAGCCACGTGATCAGTGCATGATAGCCAAATGATCATTGGCTACAGTTACGTGATCAATTCATGTGCAGTCACTTGATCTGTGCATGATAGCCACGTGATCAGTGCGTGATCAGTCATGTGATCAGTGTGTGATTAGTCACGTGATCAGTGTATGATCATCCAATATTCAGTGCATGCGCAGTCACGTGACAGTGCATGATAGCCACGTCATCAGTGCATGATCAACCACTTTATCAGTGCATGATCAGCCACATGATCAGTGCATGATCAGTCACGTGATCAGTGCATGATCATCCACATGATCAGGGCATGATCAGCCACCTGATCATTGTATGATCCGCCATGTGATCAGTGCATGATAGCCAGGTTACCAGTACATGATCAGCCACGTCATCAGTGCATGATCAGCCAACTGATCAGTGCATGCACAGTCACGTGATCATTGTATGATCAGCTTCGTGATCAGTACATGATCAGACACGTGGTCAGTGCATGATCAGTCACCTGATCATTGCATGAACAGGCACGAGATCAGTGCATGAACTGCAATGTGATTAGTTCATGATCAGCCACGTGATCAGTGTATGATCAACCACGTGATCAGTGCACGATCAGCCACATGAACAGTGCAAGATCAGCCAAATGATCAGTGCATGTAATCACGTAATCAGTGTATGATCAGCTTCGTGATCAGTGCATGATCAGCCACGTGATCAGTGCATGATTAGGCACGTGTTCAGTGCATTATCAGTAATGTGATCAGTGTATGATCAGGCACGTGATGAGTGCATGTACAGCCACGTGGTCAGTGTATGATAAGCCACGTGATCAGTTCATGCACAGTCACGTGATCAGTGTATGCTCAGCTTCGTGATAATTGCATGATCAGCAACGAGATCAGTGCATGGTCAGGACGTGATCAGTGCATGATTAGTCACGTCTTCAGTGCATGATCAGTCACGTGATCAGTGCATGATAGCAACGTGAACAGTGCAGGATCAGCTACGTGATCAGTGCATGATAGCCAGGTGATCAGTGCATGATCAGTCACATGTTCAATGTATGATCATCCACGTGATCAGTGCATGATAGCCACGTGATCAGTGCATGATCAGTCATGTGATCAGTGTATGATCATCCACGGGATCAATGCATGATAGCCACCAGATAAGTGCATGATCAACCACGTGATCAGTGGATGATCAGCCTTGTGATCAGTGCATGCAGAGTCACGTGATCAGTGTATGATCAGCTTCGTGATCAGTGCATGATCAGCCACGTGATCAGTGCATTATCAGGAACGTGATCAGTGCCTGATCAGTCACGTGATCAGTGAATGATCAGCCACGTGATCAGTGCATGATCAGGAACGTGATCAGTGCATGATCAGTCACGTGATCAGAGCATGATCAGCCACGTAATCAGTGTATGATCAGCCACGTAATCAGTGCATCATAGCCACCCGATCAGTGCATGATACGCAAAGTGATTAGTGCATGATCATCAACTTGATCACAGTATGATCAGCCACGTCATCAGTGCATGATCAGGCACGTGATCAGTGCATGGTCAGTCACCTGATCAGTGCATGATCAGTCACGTGATCAGTGCATGATAGCCACCTGACCACTACATGATCAGCAACGTGATTAGTGCATGATCAGCCACATGATCAGTGCATGATCAATCACGTGATCACTGTATGATCAGCCACGTCATCAGTGCATGCTCAGTCACAGCATCAGTGCATGGTCAGCCACGTGATCAGTGCATGATAGCCAAATGATCATTGGCTACAGTTACGTGATCAATTCATGTGCAGTCACGTGATCTGTGCATGATAGCCACGTGATCAGTGCGTGATCAGTCATGTGATCAGTGTGTGATCAGTCACGTGATCAATGTTTGATCATCCAATACTCAGTGCATGCGCAGTCACGTGATCAGTGCATGATAGCCACCTGACCAGTGCATGATCAGCAACGTGATTAGTGCATGATCAGCCACATGATCAGTTCATGATCAATCACGTGATCACTGTATGATCAGCCACGTCATCAGTGCATGCGCAGTCACGTGATCAGTGCATGATAGCCACGTCATCAGTGCATGATCAGTCACGTGATCAGTGCATGATCATCCACATGATCAGTGCATAATCAGCCACCAGATCATTGTATGATCATCCATGTGATCAGTGCATGATAGCCAGGTTATCAGTACATGATCAGCCACATCATCAGTGCATGATCAGCCAAGTGATCAGTGCATGCACAATCACGTGATCATTGTATGATCAGCTTCGTGATCAGTGCATGATCAGTCACGTGATCAGAGCATGATCAGCCACGTAATCAGTGTATGATCAGCCACATAATCAGTGCATCATAGCCACCTGATCAGTGCATGTTAAGCCAAGTGATTAGTGCATGATCATCAACTTGATCAGAGTATGATCAGCCACGTCATCAGTGCATGATCAGGCACGTGATCAGTGCATGATCAGTCACCTGATCAGTGCATGATAGCCACCTAACCACTACATGATCAGCAACGTGATTAGTGCATGATCAGCCACATGATCAGTGCATGATCAATCACGTGATCACTGTATGATCAGCCACGTCATCAGTGCATGCTCAGTCACAGCATCAGTGCATGATCAGCCACGTGATCAGTGCAAGATAGCCAAATGATCATTGGCTACAGTTACGTGATCAATTCATGTGCAGTCACCTGATCTGTGCATGATAGCCACGTGATCAGTGTGTGATCAGTCATGTGATCAGTGTGTGATCAGTCACGTGATCAATGTATGATCATCCAATACTCAGTGCATGCGCAGTCACGTGATCAGTGCATGATAGCCACCTGACCAGTGCATGATCAGCAACGTGATTAGTGCATGATCAGCCACATGATCAGTTCATGATCAATCACGTGATCACTGTATTATCAGCCACGTCATCAGTGCATGCTCAGTTACAAGATCAGTGCATGTTCAGTCACATTATCAGTGCATGATCAGCCACGTGATCAGTGCATGATAGCCAAATGATCATTGGCTACAGTTACGTGATCAATTCATGTGCAGTCACGTTATCTGTGCATGATAGCCACGTGATCAGTGCGTGATCAGTCATGTGATCAGTGTGTGATCAGTCACGTGATCAATGTTTGATCATCCAATACTCAGTGCATGCGCAGTCACGTGATCAGTGCATGATAGCCACCTGACCAGTGCATGATCAGCAACGTGATGAGTGCATGATCAGCCACATGATCAGTTCATGATCAATCACGTGATCACTGTATGATCAGCCACCTCATCAGTGCATGCGCAGTCACGTGATCAGTGCATGATAGCCACGTCATCAGTGCATGATCAGTCACGTGATCAGTGCATGATCATCCACATGATCAGTGCATAATCAGCCACCAGATCATTGTATGATCATCCATGTGATCAGTGCATGATAGCCAGGTTATCAGTACATGATCAGCCACATCATCAGTGCATGATCAGCCAAGTGATCAGTGCATGCACAATCACGTGATCATTGTATGATCAGCTTCGTGATCAGTGCATGATCAGTCACGTGATCAGAGCATGATCAGCCACGTAATCAGTGTAAGATCAGCCACGTAATCAGTGCATCATAGCCACCTGATCAGTGCATGTTAAGCCAAGTGATTAGTGCATGATCATCAACTTGATCAGAGTATGATCAGCCACGTCATCAGTGCATGATCAGGCACGTGATCAGTGCATGATCAGTCACCTGATCAGTGCATGATCAGTCACGTGATCAGTGCATGATAGCCACCTAACCACTACATGATCAGCAACGTGATTAGTGCATGATCAGCCACATGATCAGTGCATGATCAATCACGTGATCACTGTATGATCAGCCACGTCATCAGTGCATGCTCAGTCACAGCATCAGTGCATGATCAGCCACGTGATCAGTGCAAGATAGCCAAATGATCATTGGCTACAGTTACGTGATCAATTCATGTGCAGTCACCTGATCTGTGCATGATAGCCACGTGATCAGTGTGTGATTAGTCATGTGATCAGTGTGTGATCAGTCACGTGATCAATGTATGATCATCCAATACTCAGTGCATGCACAGTCATGTGATCAGTGCATGATAGCCACCTGACCAGTGCATGATCAGCAACGTGATTAGTGCATGATCAGCCACATGATCAGTTCATGATCAATCACGTGATCACTGTATTATCAACCACGTCATCAGTGCATGCTCAGTCACAAGATCAGTGCATGTTCAGTCACATTATCAGTGCATGATCAGCCACGTGATCAGTGCATGATAGCCAAATGATCATTGGCTACAGTTACGTGATCAATTCATGTGCAGTCACGTGATCTGTGCATGATAGCCACGTGATCAGTGCGTGATCAGTCATGTGATCAGTGTGTGATCAGTCACGTGATCAATGTATGATCATCCAATAATCAGTGCATGCACAGTCACGTGATCAGTGCATGATAGCCACCTGATCAGTGCATGATCAGCAACGTGATGAGTGCATGATCAGCCACATGATCAGTGCATGATCAATCACATGATCACTGTTTGATCTGCCACGTCATCAGTGCATGCTCAGTCACATGATCAGTGCATGACCAGCCACGTGATCAGTGCATGATAGCCAAGTGATTATTGCCTACAGTTACGTGATCAATTCATGCGCAGCCACGTGATCAGTGCATGATAGCCACGTGATCAGTGCGTATTCAGTCACGTGATCAGTGTGTGATTAGTCACGTGATCAGTGTATGATCATCCAATATTCAGTGCATGCGCAGTCACGTGATCAGTGCATGATAGCCACGTCATCAGTGCATGATCAACCACTTTATCAGTGCATGATCAGCCACATGATCAGTGCATGATCAGTCACGTGATCAGTGCATGATCATCCACATGATCAGTGCATGATCAGCCACCTGATCATTGTATGATCAGCCATGTGATCAGTGCATGATAGCCAGGTTACCAGTACATGATCAGCCACGTCATCAGTGCATGATCAGCCAAGTGATCAGTGCATGCACAGTCACGTGATCATTGTATGATCAGCTTCGTGATCAGTACATGATCAGACACGTGGTCAGTGCATGATCAGTCACCTGATCATTGCATGAACAGGCACGAGATCAGTGCATGAACTGCAATGTGATTAGTTCATGATCAGCCACGTGATCAGTGTATGATCAACCACGTGATCAGTGCACGATCAGCCACATGAACAGTGCAAGATCAGTCAAATGATCAGTGCATGCAGTCACGTAATCAGTGTATGATCAGCCACGTGATCAGTGCATGATTAGGCACGTGTTCAGTGCATTATCAGTAATGTGATCAGTGTATGATCAGGCACGTGATGAGTGCATGTACAGCCACGTGATCAGTGTATGATAAGCCACGTGATCAGTTCATGCACAGTCACGTGATCAGTGTATGCTCAGCTTCGTGATAATTGCATGATCAGCAACGAGATCAGTGCATGGTCAGGACGTGATCAGTGCATGATTAGTCACGTCTTCAGTGCATGATCAGTCACGTGATCAGTGCATGATAGCAACGTGAACAGTGCAGGATCAGCTACGTGATCAGTGCATGATAGCCAGGTGATCAGTGCATGATCAGTCACATGTTCAATGAATGATCATCCACGTGATCAGTGCATGTTAGCCACGTGATCAGTGCATGATCAGTCATGTGATCAGTGTATGATCATCCACGTGATCAATGCATGATAGCCACCAGATAAGTGCATGATCAACCACGTGATCAGTGGATGATCAGCCTTGTGATCAGTGCATGCAGAGTCAGGTGATCAGTGTATGATCAGCTTCGTGATCAGTGCATGATCAGCCACGTGATCAGTGCATTATCAGGAACGTGATCAGTGCCTGATCAGTCACGTGATCAGTGTATGATCAGACACGTGATCAGTGCATGATCAGCCTTGTGATCAGTGCATGTAGAGTCACGTGATCAGTGCATGATCAGCTTTGTGATCAGTGCATGATCAGCCACGTGATAAGTGATGATCAGGAACGTGATCAGTGCATGATCAGTCACGTGATCAGAGCATGATCAGCCACGTAATCAGTGTATGATCAGCCACGTAATCAGTGCATCATAGCCACCCGATCAGTGCATGATACGCAAAGTGATTAGTGCATGATCATCAACTTGATCAGAGTATGATAAGCCACGTCATCAGTGCATGATCAGGCACGTGATCAGTGCATGATCAGTCACCTGATCAGTGCATGATCAGTCACGTGATCAGTGCATGATAGCCACCTGACCACTACATGATCAGCAACGTGATTAGTGCCTGATCAGCCACATGATCAGTGCATGATCAATCACGTGATCACTGTATGATCAGCCACGTCATCAGTGCATGCTCAGTCACAGCATCAGTGGATGGTCAGCCACGTGATCCGTGCATGATAGCCAAATGATCATTGGCTCCAGTTACGTGATCAATTCATGTGCAGTCACGTGATCTGTGCATGATAGCCACGTGATCAGTGCGTGATCAGTCATGTGATCAGTGTGTGATCAGTCACGTGATCAGTGCATGATAGCAACGTGAACAGTGCAGGATCAGCTACGTGATCAGTGCATGATAGCCAGGTGATCAGTGCATGATCAGTCACATGTTCAATGTATGATCATCCACGTGATCAGTGCATGATAGCCACGTGATCAGTGCATGATCAGTCATGTGATCAGTGTATGATCATCCACGTGATCAATGCATGATAGCCACCAGATAAGTGCATGATCAACCACGTGATCAGTGGATGATCAGCCTTGTGATCAGTGCATGCAGAGTCAGGTGATCAGTGTATGATCAGCTTCGTGATCAGTGCATGATCAGCCACGTGATCAGTGCATTATCAGGAACGTGATCAGTGCCTGATCAGTCACGTGATCAGTGTATGATCAGACACGTGATCAGTGCATGATCAGCCTTGTGATCAGTGCATGTAGAGTCACGTGATCAGTGCATGATCAGCTTTGTGATCAGTGCATGATCAGCCACGTGATAAGTGATGATCAGGAACGTGATCAGTGCATGATCAGTCACGTGATCAGAGCATGATCAGCCACGTAATCAGTGTATGATCAGCCACGTAATCAGTGCATCATAGCCACCCGATCAGTGCATGATACGCAAAGTGATTAGTGCATGATCATCAACTTGATCAGAGTATGATAAGCCACGTCATCAGTGCATGATCAGGCACGTGATCAGTGCATGATCAGTCACCTGATCAGTGCATGATCAGTCACGTGATCAGTGCATGATAGCCACCTGACCACTACATGATCAGCAACGTGATTAGTGCCTGATCAGCCACATGATCAGTGCATGATCAATCACGTGATCACTGTATGATCAGCCACGTCATCAGTGCATGCTCAGTCACAGCATCAGTGGATGGTCAGCCACGTGATCCGTGCATGATAGCCAAATGATCATTGGCTCCAGTTACGTGATCAATTCATGTGCAGTCACGTGATCTGTGCATGATAGCCACGTGATCAGTGCGTGATCAGTCATGTGATCAGTGTGTGATCAGTCACGTGATCAATGTTTGATCATCCAATACTCAGTGCATGCGCAGTCACGTGATCAGTGCATGATAGCCACCTGACCAGTGCATGATCAGCAACGTGATTAGTGCATGATCAGCCACATGATCAGTTCATGATCAATCACGTGATCACTGTATGATCAGCCACGTCATCAGTGCATGCGCAGTCACGTGATCAGTGCATGATAGCCACGTCATCAGTGCATGATCAGTCACGTGATCAGTGCATGATCATCCACATGATCAGTGCATAATCAGCCACCAGATCATTGTATGATCATCCATGTGATCAGTGCATGATAGCCAGGTTATCAGTACATGATCAGCCACATCATCAGTGCATGATCAGCCAAGTGATCAGTGCATGCACAATCACGTGATCATTGTATGATCAGCTTCGTGATCAGTGCATGATCAGTCACGTGATCAGAGCATGATCAGCCACGTAATCAGTGTATGATCAGCCACGTAATCAGTGCATCATAGCCACCTGATCAGTGCATGTTAAGCAAAGTGATTAGTGCATGATCATCAACTTGATCAGAGTATGATCAGCCACGTCATCAGTGCATGATCAGGCACGTGATCAGTGCATGATCAGTCACCTGATCAGTGCATGATCAGTCACGTGATCAGTGCATGATAGCCACCTAACCACTACATGATCAGCAACGTGATTAGTGCATGATCAGCCACATGATCAGTGCATGATCAATCACGTGATCACTGTATGATCAGCCACGTCATCAGTGCATGCTCAGTCACAGCATCAGTGCATGATCAGCCACGTGATCAGTGCAAGATAGCCAAATGATCATTGGCTACAGTTACGTGATCAATTCATGTGCAGTCACCTGATCTGTGCATGATAGCCACGTGATCAGTGTGTGATCAGTCATGTGATCAGTGTGTGATCAGTCACGTGATCAATGTATGATCATCCAATACTCAGTGCATGCACAGTCATGTGATCAGTGCATGATAGCCACCTGACCAGTGCATGATCAGCAACGTGATTAGTGCATGATCAGCCACATGATCAGTTCATGATCAATCACGTGATCACTGTATTATCAGCCACGTCATCAGTGCATGCTCAGTCACAAGATCAGTGCATGTTCAGTCACATTATCAGTGCATGATCAGCCACGTGATCAGTGCATGATAGCCAAATGATCATTGGCTACAGTTACGTGATCAATTCATGTGCAGTCACGTGATCTGTGCATGATAGCCACGTGATCAGTGCGTGATCAGTCATGTGATCAGTGTGTGATCAGTCACGTGATCAATGTATGATCATCCAATACTCGGTGCATGCGCAGTCATGTGATCAGTGCATGATAGCCACCTGACCAGTGCATGATCAGCAACGTGATGAGTGCATGATCAGCCACATGATCAGTTCATGATCAATCACGTGATCACTGTATTATCAGCCACATCATCAGTGCATGCTCAGTCACATGATCAGTGCATGTTCAGTCACATGATCAGTGCATGATCAGCCACGTGATCAGTGCATGATAGCCAAATGGTCATTGGCTGCAGTTACGTGATCAATTCATGTGCAGTCACGTGATCTGTGCATGATAGCCACGTGATTAGTGCGTGATCAGTCATGTGATCAGTGTGTGATCAGTCACGTGATCAATGTATGATCATCCAATAATCAGTGCATGCACAGTCACGTGATCAGTGCATGATAGCCACCTGATCAGTGCATGATCAGCAACGTGATGAGTGCATGATCAGCCACATGATCAGTGCATGATCAATCACATGATCACTGTTTGATCTGCCACGTCATCAGTGCATGCTCAGTCACATGATCAGTGCATGACCAGCCACGTGATCAGTGCATGATAGCCAAGTGATCATTGCCTACAGTTACGTGAGCAATTCATGCGCAGCCACGTGATCAGTGCATGATAGCCACGTGATCAGTGCGTATTCAGTCACGTGATCAGTGTGTGATTAGTCACGTGATCAGTGTATGATCATCCAATATTCAGTGCATGCGCAGTCAGGTGATCAGTGCATGATAGCCACGTCATCAGTGCATGATCAACCACTTTATCAGTGCAGTGCATGATCAGCCACATGATCAGTGCATGATCAGTCACGTGATCAGTGCATGATCATCCACATGATCAGTGCATGATCAGCCACCTGATCATTGTATGATCAGCCATGTGATCAGTGCATGATAGCCAGGTTACCAGTACATGATCAGCCACGTCATCAGTGCATGATCAGCCAAGTGATCAGTGCATGCACAGTCACGTGATCATTGTATGATCAGCTTCGTGATCAGTACATGATCAGACACGTGGTCAGTGCATGATCAGTCACCTGATCATTGCATGAACAGGCACGAGATCAGTGCATGAACTGCAATGTGATTAGTTCATGATCAGCCACGTGATCAATGTATGATCAACCACGTGATCAGTGCACGATCAGCCACATGAACAGTGCAAGATCAGCCAAATGATCAGTGCATGCAGTCACGTAATCAGTGCATGATCAGCCACGTGATCAGTGCATGATTAGGCACGTGTTCAGTGCATTATCAGTAATGTGATCAGTGTATGATCAGGCACGTGATGAGTGCATGTACAGCCACGTGATCAGTGTATGATAAGCCACGTGATCAGTTCATGCACAGTCACGTGATCAGTGTATGCTCAGCTTCGTGATAATTGCATGATCAGCAACGAGATCAGTGCATGGTCAGGACGTGATCAGTGCATGATTAGTCACGTCTTCAGTGCATGATCAGTCACGTGATCAGTGCATGATAGCAACGTGAACAGTGCAGGATCAGCTACGTGATCAGTGCATGATAGCCAGGTGATCAGTGCATGATCAGTCACATGTTCAATGTATGATCATCCACGTGATCAGTGCATGATAGCCACGTGATCAGTGCATGATCAGTCATGTGATCAGTGTATGATCATCCACGTGATCAATGCATGATAGCCACCAGATAAGTGCATGATCAACCACGTGATCAGTGGATGATCAGCCTTGTGATCAGTGCATGCAGAGTCAGGTGATCAGTGTATGATCAGCTTCGTGATCAGTGCATGATCAGCCACGTGATCAGTGCATTATCAGGAACGTGATCAGTGCCTGATCAGTCACGTGTTCAGTGTATGATCAGACACGTGATCAGTGCATGATCAGCCTTGTGATCAGTGCATGTAGAGTCACGTGATCAGTGCATGATCAGCTTTGTGATCAGTGCATGATCAGCCACGTGATCAGTGCATGATCAGGAACGTGATCAGTGCATGATCAGTCACGTGATCAGAGCATGATCAGCCACGTAATCAGTGTATGATCAGCCACGTAATCAGTGCATCATAGCCACCCGATCAGTGCATGATACGCAAAGTGATTAGTGCATGATCATCAACTTGATCAGAGTATGATCAGCCACGTCATCAGTGCATGATCAGGCACGTGATCAGTGCATGGTCAGTCACCTGATCAGTGCATGATCAGTCACGTGATCAGTGCATGATAGCCACCTGACCACTACATGATCAGCAACGTGATTAGTGCATGATCAGCCACATGATCAGTGCATGATCAATCACGTGATCACTGTATGATCAGCCACGTCATCAGTGCATGCTCAGTCACAGCATCAGTGCATGGTCAGCCACGTGATCAGTGCATGATAGCCAAATGATCATTGGCTCCAGTTACGTGATCAATTCATGTGCAGTCACGTGATCTGTGCATGATAGCCACGTGATCAGTGCGTGATCAGTCATGTGATCAGTGTGTGATCAGTCACGTGATCAATGTTTGATCATCCAATACTCAGTGCATGCGCAGTCACGTGATCAGTGCATGATAGCCACCTGATCAGTGCATGATCAGCAACGTGATTAGTGCATGATCAGCCACATGATCAGTGCATGATCAATCACGTGATCACTGTATGATCAGCCACGTCATCAGTGCATGCGCAGTCACGTGATCAGTGCATGATAGCCACGTCATCAGTGCATGATCAGTCACGTGATCAGTGCATGATCATCCACATGATCAGTGCATAATCAGTCACATGTTCAATGTATGATCATCCACGTGATCAGTGCATGATAGCCACGTGATCAGTGCATGATCAGTCATGTGATCAGTGTATGATCATCCACGTGATCAATGCATGATAGCCACCAGATAAGTGCATGATCAACCACGTGATCAGTGGATGATCAGCCTTGTGATCAGTGCATGCAGAGTCACGTGATCAGTGTATGATCAGCTTCGTGATCAGTGCATGATCAGCCACGTGATCAGTGCGTTATCAGGAAAGTGATCAGTGCCTGATCAGTCACGTGATCAGTGTATGATCAGACACGTGATCAGTGCATGATCAGCCTTGTGATCAGTGCATGCAGAGTCACGTGATCAGTGCATGATCAGCTTTGTGATCAGTGCATGATCAGCCACGTGATCAGTGCATGATCAGGAACGTGATCAGTGCATGATCAGTCACGTGATCAGAGCATGATCAGCCACGTAATCAGTGTATGATCAGCCACGTAATCAGTGCATCATAGCCACCCGATCAGTGCATGATACGCAAAGTGATTAGTGCATGATCATCAACTTGATCACAGTATGATCAGCCACGTCATCAGTGCATGATCAGGCACGTGATCAGTGCATGATCAGTCACGTGATCAGTGCATGATAGCCACCTGACCACTACATGATCAGCAACGTGATTAGTGCATGATCAGCCACATCATCAGTGCATGATCAGCCAAGTGATCAGTGCATGCACAATTACGTGATCATTGTATGATCAGCTTCGTGATCAGTGCATGATCAGTCACGTGATCAGAGCATGATCAGCCACGTAATCAGTGTATGATCAGCCACGTAATCAGTGCATCATAGCCACCTGATCAGTGCATGTTAAGCCAAGTGATTAGTGCATGATCATCAACTTGATCAGAGTATGATCAGCCACGTCATCAGTGCATGATCAGGCACGTGATCAGTGCATGATCAGTCACGTGATCAGTGCATGATAGCCACCTAACCACTACATGATCAGCAACGTGATTAGTGCATGATCAGCCACATGATCAGTGCATGATCAATCACGTGATCACTGTATGATCAGCCACGTCATCAGTGCATGCTCAGTCACAGCATCAGTGCATGATCAGCCACGTGATCAGTGCAAGATAGCCAAATGATCATTGGCTACAGTTACGTGATCAATTCATGTGCAGTCACCTGATCTGTGCATGATAGCCACGTGATCAGTGTGTGATCAGTCATGTGATCAGTGTGTGATCAGTCACGTGATCAATGTATGATCATCCAATACTCAGTGCATGCACAGTCATGTGATCAGTGCATGATAGCCACCTGACCAGTGCATGATCAGCAACGTGATTAGTGCATGATCAGCCACATGATCAGTTCATGATCAATCACGTGATCACTGTATTATCAGCCACGTCATCAGTGCATGCTCAGTCACAAGATCAGTGCATGTTCAGTCACATGATCAGTGCATGATCAGCCACGTGATCAGTGCATGATAGCCAAATGATCATTGGCTACAGTTACGTGATCAATTCATGTGCAGTCACGTGATCTGTGCATGATAGCCACGTGATCAGTGCGTGATCAGTCATGTGATCAGTGTGTGATCAGTCACGTGATCAATGTATGATCATCCAATAATCAGTGCATGCACAGTCACGTAATCAGTGCATCATAGCCACCTGATCAGTGCATGTTAAGCAAAGTGATTAGTGCATGATCATCAACTTGATCAGAGTATGATCAGCCACGTCATCAGTGCATGATCAGGCATGTGATCAGTGCATGATCAGTCACCTGATCAGTGCATGATCAGTCACGTGATCAGTGCATGATAGCCACCTAACCACTACATGATCAGCAACGTGATTAGTGCATGATCAGCCACATGATCAGTGCATGATCAATCACGTGATCACTGTATGATCAGCCACGTCATCAGTGCATGCTCAGTCACAGCATCAGTGCATGATCAGCCACGTGATCAGTGCAAGATAGCCAAATGATCATTGGCTACAGTTACGTGATCAATTCATGTGCAGTCACCTGATCTGTGCATGATAGCCACGTGATCAGTGTGTGATCAGTCATGTGATCAGTGTGTGATCAGTCACGTGATCAATGTATGATCATCCAATACTCAGTGCATGCACAGTCATGTGATCAGTGCATGATAGCCACCTGACCAGTGCATGATCAGCAACGTGATTAGTGCATGATCAGCCACATGATCAGTTCATGATCAATCACGTGATCACTGTATTATCAGCCACGTCATCAGTGCATGCTCAGTCACAAGATCAGTGCATGTTCAGTCACATGATCAGTGCATGATCAGCCACGTGATCAGTGCATGATAGCCAAATGATCATTGGCTACAGTTACGTGATCAATTCATGTGCAGTCACGTGATCTGTGCATGATAGCCACGTGATCAGTGCGTGATCAGTCATGTGATCAGTGTGTGATCAGTCACGTGATCAATGTATGATCATCCAATACTCGGTGCATGCGCAGTCATGTGATCAGTGCATGATAGCCACCTGACCAGTGCATGATCAGCAACGTGATGAGTGCATGATCAGCCACATGATCAGTTCATGATCAATCACGTGATCACTGTATTATCAGCCACATCATCAGTGCATGCTCAGTCACATGATCAGTGCATGTTCAGTCACATGATCAGTGCATGATCAGCCACGTGATCAGTGCATGATAGCCAAATGATCATTGGCTACAGTTACGTGATCAATTCATGTGCAGTCACGTGATCTGTGCATGATAGCCACGTGATCAGTGCGTGATCAGTCATGTGATCAGTGTGTGATCAGTCACGTGATCAATGTATGATCATCCAATAATCAGTGCATGCACAGTCACGTGATCAGTGCATGATAGCCACCTGATCAGTGCATGATCAGCAACGTGATGAGTGCATGATCAACCACATGATCAGTTCATGATCAATCACATGATCACTGTTTGATCTGCCACGTCATCAGTGCATGCTCAGTCACATGATCAGTGCATGACCAGCCACTTGATCAGTGCATGATAGCCAAGTGATCATTGCCTACAGTTACGTGATCAATTCATGGGCAGCCACGTGATCAGTGCATGATAGCCACGTGATCAGTGCGTATTCAGTCACGTGATCAGTGTGTGATTAGTCACGTGATCAGTGTATGATCATCCAATATTCAGTGCATGCGCAGTCAGGTGATCAGTGCATGATAGCCACGTCATCAGTGCATGATCAACCACTTTATCAGTGCATGATCAGCCACATGATCAGTGCATGATCAGTCACGTGATCAGTGCATGATCATCCACATGATCAGTGCATGATCAGCCACCTGATCATTGTATGATCAGCCATGTGATCAGTGCATGATAGCCAGGTTACCAGTACATGATCAGCCACGTCATCAGTGCATGATCAGCCAAGTGATCAGTGCATGCACAGTCACGTGATCAGTACATGATCAGACACGTGGTCAGTGCATGATCAGTCACCTGATCATTGCATGAACAGGCACGAGATCAGTGCATGAACTGCAATGTGATTAGTTCATGATCAGCCACGTGATCAGTGTATGATCAACCACGTGATCAGTGCACGATCAGCCACATGAACAGTGCAAGATCAGCCAAATGATCAGTGCATGCAGTCACGTAATCAGTGTATGATCAGCTTCGTGATCAGTGCATGATCAGCCACGTGATCAGTGCATGATTAGGCACGTGTTCAGTGCATTATCAGTAATGTGATCAGTGTATGATCAGGCACGTGATGAGTGCATGTACAGCCACGTGATCAGTGTATGATAAGCCACGTGATCAGTTCATGCACAGTCACGTGATCAGTGTATGCTCAGCTTCGTGATAATTGCATGATCAGCAACGAGATCAGTGCATGGTCAGGCCGTGATCAGTGCATGATTAGTCACGTCTTCAGTGCATGATCAGTCACGTGATCAGTGCATGATAGCAACGTGAACAGTGCATGATCAGCTACGTGATCAGTGCATGATAGCCAGGTGATCAGTGCATGATCAGTCACATGTTCAATGTATGATCATCCACGTGATCAGTGCATGATAGCCACGTGATCAGTGCATGATCAGTCATGTGATCAGTGTATGATCATCCACGTGATCAATGCATGATAGCCACCAGATAAGTGCATGATCAACCACGTGATCAGTGGATGATCAGCCTTGTGATCAGTGCATGCAGAGTCACGTGATCAGTGTATGATCAGCTTCGTGATCAGTGCATGATCAGCCACGTGATCAGTGCATTATCAGGAACGTGATCAGTGCCTGATCAGTCACGTGATCAGTGTATGATCAGACACGTGATCAGTGCATGATCAGCCTTGTGATCAGTGCATGTAGAGTCACGTGATCAGTGCATGATCAGCTTTGTGATCAGTGCATGATCAGCCACGTGATCAGTGCATGATCAGGAACGTGATCAGTGCATGATCAGTCACGTGATCAGAGCATGATCAGCCACGTAATCAGTGTATGATCAGCCACGTAATCAGTGCATCATAGCCACCCGATCAGTGCATGATACGCAAAGTGATTAGTGCATGATCATCAACTTGATCACAGTATGATCAGCCACATCATCAGTGCATGATCAGGCACGTGATCAGTGCATGGTCAGTCACCTGATCAGTGCATGATCAGTCACGTGATCAGTGCATGATAGCCACCTGACCACTACATGATCAGCAACGTGATTAGTGCATGATCAGCCACATGATCAGTGCATGATCAATCACGTGATCACTGTATGATCAGCCACGTCATCAGTGCATGCTCAGTCACAGCATCAGTGCATGGTCAGCCACGTGATCAGTGCATGATAGCCAAATGATCATTGGCTACAGTTACGTGATCAATTCATGTGCAGTCACGTGATCTGTGCATGATAGCCACGTGATCAGTGCGTGATCAGTCATGTGATCAGTGTGTGATCAGTCACGTGATCAATGTTTGATCATCCAATACTCAGTGCATGCGCAGTCATGTGATCAGTGCATGATAGCCACCTGACCAGTGCATGATCAGCAACGTGATTAGTGCATGATCAGCCACATGATCAGTTCATGGTCAATCACGTGATCACTGTATGATCAGCCACGTCATCAGTGTATGCGCAGTCACGTGATCAGTGCATGATAGCCACGTCATCAGTGCATGATCAGTCACGTGATCAGTGCATGATCATCCACATGATCAGTGCATAATCAGCCACCAGATCATTGTATGATCATCCATGTGATCAGTGCATGATAGCCAGGTTATCAGTACATGATCAGCCACATCATCAGTGCATGATGAGCCAAGTGATCAGTGCATGCACAATCACGTGATCATTGTATGATCAGCTTCGTGATCAGTGCATGATCAGTCACGTGATCATAGCATGATCAGCCACGTAATCAGTGTATGATCAGCCACGTAATCAGTGCATCATAGCCACCTGATCAGTGCATGTTAAGCAAAGTGATTAGTGCATGATCATCAACTTGATCAGAGTATGATCAGCCACGTCATCAGTGCATGATCAGGCACGTGATCTGTGCATGATCAGTCACCTGATCAGTGCATGATCAGTCACGTGATCAGTGCATGATAGCCACCTAACCACTACATGATCAGCAACGTGATTAGTGCATGATCAGCCACATGATCAGTGCATGATCAATCACGTGATCACTGTATGATCAGCCACGTCATCAGTGCATGCGCAGTCACGTGATCAGTGCATGATAGCCACGTCATCAGTGCATGATCAGCCACGTGATCAGTGCATGATAGCCAAATGGTCATTGGCTACAGTTACGTGATCAATTCATGTGCAGTCACGTGATCTGTGCATGATAGCCACGTGATTAGTGCGTGATCAGTCATGTGATCAGTGTGTGATCAGTCACGTGATCAATGTATGATCATCCAATAATCAGTGCATGCACAGTCACGTGATCAGTGCATGATAGCCACCTGATCAGTGCATGATCAGCAACGTGATGAGTGCATGATCAGCCACATGATCAGTGCATGATCAATCACATGATCACTGTTTGATCTGCCACGTCATCAGTGCATGCTCAGTCACATGATCAGTGCATGACCAGCCACGTGATCAGTGCATGATAGCCAAGTGATCATTGCCTACAGTTACGTGAGCAATTCATGCGCAGCCACGTGATCAGTGCATGATAGCCACGTGATCAGTGCGTATTCAGTCACGTGATCAGTGTGTGATTAGTCACGTGATCAGTGTATGATCATCCAATATTCAGTGCATGCGCAGTCAGGTGATCAGTGCATGATAGCCACGTCATCAGTGCATGATCAACCACTTTATCAGTGCATGATCAGCCACATGATCAGTGCATGATCATTCACGTGATCAGTGCATGATCATCCACATGATCAGTGCATGATCAGCCACCTGATCAGTGCATGATCAGCCACCTGATCAGTGCATGATCATCCACATGATCAGTGCATGATCAGCCACCTGATCAGTGCATGATCATCCACATGATCAGTGCATGATCATCCACATGATCAGTGCATGATCAGCCACCTGATCATTGTATGATCAGCCATGTGATCAGTGCGTGATAGCCAGGTTACCAGTACATGATCAGCCACGTCATCAGTGCATGATCAGCCAAGTGATCAGTGTATGCACAGTCACGTGATCATTGTATGATCAGCTTCGTGATCAGTACATGATCAGACACGTGGTCAGTGCATGATCAGTCACCTGATCATTGCATGAACAGGCACGAGATCAGTGCATGAACTGCAATGTGATTAGTTCATGATCAGCCACGTGATCAGTGTATGATCAACCACGTGATCAGTGCACGATCAGCCACATGAACAGTGCAAGATCAGTCAAATGATCAGTGCATGCAGTCACGTAATCAGTGCATGATCAGCCACGTGATCAGTGCATGATTAGGCACGTGTTCAGTGCATTATCAGTAATGTGATCAGTGTATGATCAGGCACGTGATGAGTGCATGTACAGCCACGTGGTCAGTGTATGATAAGCCACGTGATCAGTTCATGCACAGTCACGTGATCAGTGTATGCTCAGCTTCGTGATAATTGCATGATCAGCAACGAGATCAGTGCATGGTCAGGACGTGATCAGTGCATGATTAGTCACGTCTTCAGTGCATGATCAGTCACGTGATCAGTGCATGATAGCAACGTGAACAGTGCAGGATCAGCTACGTGATCAGTGCATGATAGCCAGGTGATCAGTGCATGATCAGTCACATGTTCAATGTATGATCATCCACGTGATCAGTGCATGTTAGCCACGTGATCAGTGCATGATCAGTCATGTGATCAGTGTATGATCATCCACGTGATCAATGCATGATAGCCACCAGATAAGTGCATGATCAACCACGTGATCAGTGGATGATCAGCCTTGTGATCAGTGCATGCAGAGTCAGGTGATCAGTGTATGATCAGCTTCGTGATCAGTGCATGATCAGCCACGTGATCAGTGCATTATCAGGAACGTGATCAGTGCCTGATCAGTCACGTGATCAGTGTATGATCAGACACGTGATCAGTGCATGATCAGCCTTGTGATCAGTGCATGTAGAGTCACGTGATCAGTGCATGATCAGCTTTGTGATCAGTGCATGATCAGCCACGTGATCAGTGCATGATCAGGAACGTGATCAGTGCATGATCAGTCACGTGATCAGAGCATGATCAGCCACGTAATCAGTGTATGATCAGCCACGTAATCAGTGCATCATAGCCACCCGATCAGTGCATGATACGCAAAGTGATTAGTGCATGATCATCAACTTGATCAGAGTATGATCAGCCACGTCATCAGTGCATGATCAGGCACGTGATCAGTGCATGGTCAGTCACCTGATCAGTGCATGATCAGTCACGTGATCAGTGCATGATAGCCACCTGACCACTACATGATCAGCAACGTGATTAGTGCATGATCAGCCACATGATCAGTGCATGATCAATCACGTGATCACTGTATGATCAGCCACGTCATCAGTGCATGCTCAGTCACAGCATCAGTGCATGGTCAGCCACGTGATCAGTGCATGATAGCCAAATGATCATTGGCTCCAGTTACGTGATCAATTCATGTGCAGTCACGTGATCTGTGCATGATAGCCACGTGATCAGTGCGTGATCAGTCATGTGATCAGTGTGTGATCAGTCACGTGATCAATGTTTGATCATCCAATACTCAGTGCATGCGCAGTCACGTGATCAGTGCATGATAGCCACCTGATCAGTGCATGATCAGCAACGTGATTAGTGCATGATCAGCCACATGATCAGTTCATGATCAATCACGTGATCACTGTATGATCAGCCACGTCATCAGTGCATGCGCAGTCACGTGATCAGTGCATGATAGCCACGTCATCAGTGCATGATCAGTCACGTGATCAGTGCATGATCATCCACATGATCAGTGCATAATCAGTCACATGTTCAATGTATGATCATCCACGTGATCAGTGCATGATAGCCACGTGATCAGTGCATGATCAGTCATGTGATCAGTGTATGATCATCCACGTGATCAATGCATGATAGCCACCAGATAAGTGCATGATCAACCACGTGATCAGTGGATGATCAGCCTTGTGATCAGTGCATGCAGAGTCACGTGATCAGTGTATGATCAGCTTCGTGATCAGTGCATGATCAGCCACGTGATCAGTGCGTTATCAGGAAAGTGATCAGTGCCTGATCAGTCACGTGATCAGTGCGTTATCAGGAACGTGATCAGTGCCTGATCAGTCACGTGATCAGTGTATGATCAGACACGTGATCAGTGCATGATCAGCCTTGTGATCAGTGCATGCAGAGTCACGTGATCAGTGCATGATCAGCTTTGTGATCAGTGCATGATCAGCCACGTGATCAGTGCATGATCAGGAACGTGATCAGTGCATGATCAGTCACGTGATCAGAGCATGATCAGCCACGTAATCAGTGTATGATCAGCCACGTAATCAGTGCATCATAGCCACCCGATCAGTGCATGATACGCAAAGTGATTAGTGCATGATCATCAACTTGATCACAGTATGATCAGCCACGTCATCAGTGCATGATCAGGCACGTGATCAGTGCATGATCAGTCACGTGATCAGTGCATGATAGCCACCTGACCACTACATGATCAGCAACGTGATTAGTGCATGATCAGCCACATCATCAGTGCATGATCAGCCAAGTGATCAGTGCATGCACAATTACGTGATCATTGTATGATCAGCTTCGTAATCAGTGCATGATCAGTTACGTGATCAGAGAATGATCAGCCACGTAATCAGTGTATGATCAGCCACGTAATCAGTGCATCATAGCCACCTGATCAGTGCATGTTAAGCAAAGTGATTAGTGCATGATCATCAACTTGATCAGAGTATGATCAGCCACGTCATCAGTGCATGATCAGGCATGTGATCAGTGCATGATCAGTCACCTGATCAGTGCATGATCAGTCACGTGATCAGTGCATGATAGCCACCTAACCACTACATGATCAGCAACGTGATTAGTGCATGATCAGCCACATGATCAGTGCATGATCAATCACGTGATCACTGTATGATCAGCCACGTCATCAGTGCATGCTCAGTCACAGCATCAGTGCATGATCAGCCACGTGATCAGTGCAAGATAGCCAAATGATCATTGGCTACAGTTACGTGATCAATTCATGTGCAGTCACCTGATCTGTGCATGATAGCCACGTGATCAGTGTGTGATCAGTCATGTGATCAGTGTGTGATCAGTCACGTGATCAATGTATGATCATCCAATACTCAGTGCATGCACAGTCATGTGATCAGTGCATGATAGCCACCTGACCAGTGCATGATCAGCAACGTGATGAGTGCATGATCAGCCACATGATCAGTTCATGATCAATCACGTGATCACTGTATTATCAGCCACGTCATCAGTGCATGCTCAGTCACAAGATCAGTGCATGTTCAGTCACATGATCAGTGCATGATCAGCCACGTGATCAGTGCATGATAGCCAAATGATCATTGGCTACAGTTACGTGATCAATTCATGTGCAGTCACGTGATCTGTGCATGATAGCCACGTGATCAGTGCGTGATCAGTCATGTGATCAGTGTGTGATCAGTCACGTGATCAATGTATGATCATCCAATACTCGGTGCATGCGCAGTCATGTGATCAGTGCATGATAGCCACCTGACCAGTGCATGATCAGCAACGTGATGAGTGCATGATCAGCCACATGATCAGTTCATGATCAATCACGTGATCACTGTATGATCAGCCACGTCATCAGTGCATGCTCAGTCACATGATCAGTGCATGTTCAGTCACATGATCAGTGCATGATCAGCCACGTGATCAGTGCATGATAGCCAAATGATCATTGGCTACAGTTACGTGATCAATTCATGTGCAGTCACGTGATCTGTGCATGATAGCCACGTGTTCAGTGCGTGATCAGTCATGTGATCAGTGTGTGATCAGTCACGTGATCAATGTATGATCATCCAATAATCAGTGCATGCACAGTCACGTGATCAGTGAATGATAGCCACCTGATCAGTGCATGATCAGCAACGTGATGAGTGCATGATCAACCACATGATCAGTTCATGATCAATCACATGATCACTGTTTGATCTGCCACGTCATCAGTGCATGCTCAGTCACATGATCAGTGCATGACCAGCCACGTGATCAGTGCATGATAGCCAAGTGATCATTGCCTACAGTTACGTGATCAATTCATGGGCAGCCACGTGATCAGTGCATGATAGCCACGTGATCAGTGGGTATTCAGTCACGTGATCAGTGTGTGATTAGTCACGTGATCAGTGTATGATCATCCAATATTCAGTGCATGCGCAGTCAGGTGATCAGTGCATGATAGCCACGTCATCAGTGCATGATCAACCACTTTATCAGTGCATGATCAGCCACATGATCAGTGCATGATCAGTCACGTGATCAGTGCATGATCATCCACATGATCAGTGCATGATCAGCCACCTGATCATTGTATGATCAGCCATGTGATCAGTGCATGATAGCCAGGTTACCAGTACATGATCAGCCACGTCATCAGTGCATGATCAGCCAAGTGATCAGTGCATGCACAGTCACGTGATCAGTACATGATCAGACACGTGGTCAGTGCATGATCAGTCACCTGATCATTGCATGAACAGGCACGAGATCAGTGCATGAACTGCAATGTGATTAGTTCATGATCAGCCACGTGATCAGTGTATGATCAACCACGTGATCAGTGCACGATCAGCCACATGAACAGTGCAAGATCAGCCAAATGATCAGTGCATGCAGTCACGTAATCAGTGTATGATCAGCTTCGTGATCAGTGCATGATCAGCCACGTGATCAGTGCATGATTAGGCACGTGTTCAGTGCATTATCAGTAATGTGATCAGTGTATGATCAGGCACGTGATGAGTGCATGTACAGCCACGTGATCAGTGTATGATAAGCCACGTGATCAGTTCATGCACAGTCACGTGATCAGTGTATGCTCAGCTTCGTGATAATTGCATGATCAGCAACGAGATCAGTGCATGGTCAGGCCGTGATCAGTGCATGATTAGTCACGTCTTCAGTGCATGATCAGTCACGTGATCAGTGCATGATAGCAACGTGAACAGTGCATGATCAGCTACGTGATCAGTGCATGATAGCCAGGTGATCAGTGCATGATCAGTCACATGTTCAATGTATGATCATCCACGTGATCAGTGCATGATAGCCACGTGATCAGTGCATGATCAGTCATGTGATCAGTGTATGATCATCCACGTGATCAATGCATGATAGCCACCAGATAAGTGCATGATCAACCACGTGATCAGTGGATGATCAGCCTTGTGATCAGTGCATGCAGAGTCACGTGATCAGTGTATGATCAGCTTCGTGATCAGTGCATGATCAGCCACGTGATCAGTGCATTATCAGGAACGTGATCAGTGCCTGATCAGTCACGTGATCAGTGTATGATCAGACACGTGATCAGTGCATGATCAGCCTTGTGATCAGTGCATGTAGAGTCACGTGATCAGTGCATGATCAGCTTTGTGATCAGTGCATGATCAGCCACGTGATCAGTGCATGATCAGGAACGTGATCAGTGCATGATCAGTCACGTGATCAGAGCATGATCAGCCACGTAATCAGTGTATGATCAGCCACGTAATCAGTGCATCATAGCCACCCGATCAGTGCATGATACGCAAAGTGATTAGTGCATGATCATCAACTTGATCACAGTATGATCAGCCACATCATCAGTGCATGATCAGGCACGTGATCAGTGCATGGTCAGTCACCTGATCATTGCATGATCAGTCACGTGATCAGTGCATGATAGCCACCTGACCACTACATGATCAGCAACGTGATTAGTGCATGATCAGCCACATGATCAGTGCATGATCAATCACGTGATCACTGTATGATCAGCCACGTCATCAGTGCATGCTCAGTCACAGCATCAGTGCATGGTCAGCCACGTGATCAGTGCATGATAGCCAAATGATCATTGGCTCCAGTTACGTGATCAATTCATGTGCAGTCACGTGATCTGTGCATGATAGCCACGTGATCAGTGCGTGATCAGTCATGTGATCAGTGTGTGATCAGTCACGTGATCAATGTTTGATCATCCAATACTCAGTGCATGCGCAGTCACGTGATCAGTGCATGATAGCCACCTGACCATTGCATGATCAGCAACGTGATTAGTGCATGATCAGCCACATGATCAGTTCATGATCAATCACGTGATCACTGTATGATCAGCCACGTCATCAGTGCATGCGCAGTCACGTGATCAGTGCATGATAGCCACGTCATCAGTGCATGATCAGTCACGTGATCAGTGCATGATCATCCACATGATCAGTGCATAATCAGTCACATGTTCAATGTATGATCATCCACGTGATCAGTGCATGATAGCCACGTGATCAGTGCATGATCAGTCATGTGATCAGTGTATGATCATCCACGTGATCAATGCATGATAGCCACCAGATAAGTGCATGATCAACCACGTGATCAGTGGATGATCAGCCTTGTGATCAGTGCATGCAGAGTCACGTGATCAGTGTATGATCAGCTTCGTGATCAGTGAATGATCAGCCACGTGATCAGTGCGTTATCAGGAAAGTGATCAGTGCCTGATCAGTCACGTGATCAGTGTATGATCAGACACGTGATCAGTGCATGATCAGCCTTGTGATCAGTGCATGCAGAGTCACGTGATCAGTGCATGATCAGCTTTGTGATCAGTGCATGATCAGCCACGTGATCAGTGCATGATCAGGAACGTGATCAGTGCATGATCAGTCACGTGATCAGAGCATGATCAGCCACGTAATCAGTGTATGATCAGCCACGTAATCAGTGCATCATAGCCACCCGATCAGTGCATGATACGCAAAGTGATTAGTGCATGATCATCAACTTGATCACAGTATGATCAGCCACGTCATCAGTGCATGATCAGGCACGTGATCAGTGCATGATCAGTCACGTGATCAGTGCATGATAGCCACCTGACCACTACATGATCAGCAACGTGATTAGTGCATGATCAGCCACATCATCAGTGCATGATCAGCCAAGTGATCAGTGCATGCACAATTACGTGATCATTGTATGATCAGCTTCGTGATCAGTGCATGATCAGTCACGTGATCAGAGCATGATCAGCCACGTAATCAGTGTATGATCAGCCACGTAATCAGTGCATCATAGCCACCTGATCAGTGCATGTTAAGCAAAGTGATTAGTGCATGATCATCAAATTGATCAGAGTATGATCAGCCACGTCATCAGTGCATGATCAGGCATGTGATCAGTGCATGATCAGTCACCTGATCAGTGCATGATCAGTCACGTGATCAGTGCATGATAGCCACCTAACCACTACATGATCAGCAACGTGATTAGTGCATGATCAGCCACATGATCAGTGCATGATCAATCACGTGATCACTGTATGATCAGCCACGTCATCAGTGCATGCTCAGTCACAGCATCAGTGCATGATCAGCCACGTGATCAGTGCAAGATAGCCAAATGATCATTGGCTACAGTTACGTGATCAATTCATGTGCAGTCACGTGATCTGTGCATGATAGCCACGTGATCAGTGCGTGATCAGTCATGTGATCAGTGTGTGATCAGTCACGTGATCAATGTATGATCATCCAATACTCGGTGCATGCGCAGTCATGTGATCAGTGCATGATAGCCACCTGACCAGTGCATGATCAGCAACGTGATGAGTGCATGATCAGCCACATGATCAGTTCATGATCAATCACGTGATCACTGTATTATCAGCCACATCATCAGTGCATGCTCAGTCACATGATCAGTGCATGTTCAGTCACATGATCAGTGCATGATCAGCCACGTGATCAGTGCATGATAGCCAAATGATCATTGGCTACAGTTACGTGATCAATTCATGTGCAGTCACGTGATCTGTGCATGATAGCCACGTGTTCAGTGCGTGATCAGTCATGTGATCAGTGTGTGATCAGTCACGTGATCAATGTATGATCATCAAATAATCAGTGCATGCACAGTCACGTGATCAGTGCATGATAGCCACCTGATCAGTGCATGATCAGCAACGTGATGAGTGCATGATCAACCACATGATCAGTTCATGATCAATCACATGATCACTGTTTGATCTGCCACGTCATCAGTGCATGCTCAGTCACATGATCAGTGCATGACCAGCCACGTGATCAGTGCATGATAGCCAAATGATCATTGCCTACAGTTACGTGATCAATTCATGGGCAGCCACGTGATCAGTGCATGATAGCCACGTGATCAGTGCGTATTCAGTCACGTGATCAGTGTGTGATTAGTCACGTGATCAGTGTATGATCATCCAATATTCAGTGCATGCGCAGTCAGGTGATCAGTGCATGATAGCCACGTCATCAGTGCATGATCAACCACTTTATCAGTGCATGATCAGCCACATGATCAGTGCATGATCAGTCACGTGATCAGTGCATGATCATCCACATGATCAGTGCATGATCAGCCACCTGATCATTGTATGATCAGCCATGTGATCAGTGCATGATAGCCAGGTTACCAGTACATGATCAGCCACGTCATCAGTGCATGATCAGCCAAGTGATCAGTGCATGCACAGTCACGTGATCAGTACATGATCAGACACGTGGTCAGTGCATGATCAGTCACCTGATCATTGCATGAACAGGCACGAGATCAGTGCATGAACTGCAATGTGATTAGTTCATGATCAGCCACGTGATCAGTGTATGATCAACCACGTGATCAGTGCACGATCAGCCACATGAACAGTGCAAGATCAGCCAAATGATCAGTGCATGCAGTCACGTAATCAGTGTATGATCAGCTTCGTGATCAGTGCATGATCAGCCACGTGATCAGTGCATGATTAGGCACGTGTTCAGTGCATTATCAGTAATGTGATCAGTGTATGATCAGGCACGTGATGAGTGCATGTACAGCCACGTGATCAGTGTATGATAAGCCACGTGATCAGTTCATGCACAGTCACGTGATCAGTGTATGCTCAGCTTCGTGATAATTGCATGATCAGCAACGAGATCAGTGCATGGTCAGGCCGTGATCAGTGCATGATTAGTCACGTCTTCAGTGCATGATCAGTCACGTGATCAGTGCATGATAGCAACGTGAACAGTGCATGATCAGCTACGTGATCAGTGCATGATAGCCAGGTGATCAGTGCATGATCAGTCACATGTTCAATGTATGATCATCCACGTGATCAGTGCATGATAGCCACGTGATCAGTGCATGATCAGTCATGTGATCAGTGTATGATCATCCACGTGATCAATGCATGATAGCCACCAGATAAGTGCATGATCAACCACGTGATCAGTGGATGATCAGCCTTGTGATCAGTGCATGCAGAGTCACGTGATCAGTGTATGATCAGCTTCGTGATCAGTGCATGATCAGCCACGTGATCAGTGCATTATCAGGAACGTGATCAGTGCCTGATCAGTCACGTGATCAGTGTATGATCAGACACGTGATCAGTGCATGATCAGCCTTGTGATCAGTGCATGTAGAGTCACGTGATCAGTGCATGATCAGCTTTGTGATCAGTGCATGATCAGCCACGTGATCAGTGCATGATCAGGAACGTGATCAGTGCATGATCAGTCACGTGATCAGAGCATGATCAGCCACGTAATCAGTGTATGATCAGCCACGTAATCAGTGCATCATAGCCACCCGATCAGTGCATGATACGCAAAGTGATTAGTGCATGATCATCAACTTGATCACAGTATGATCAGCCACATCATCAGTGCATGATCAGGCACGTGATCAGTGCATGGTCAGTCACCTGATCAGTGCATGATCAGTCACGTGATCAGTGCATGATAGCCACCTGACCACTACATGATCAGCAACGTGATTAGTGCATGATCAGCCACATGATCAGTGCATGATCAATCACGTGATCACTGTATGATCAGCCACGTCATCAGTGCATGCTCAGTCACAGCATCAGTGCATGGTCAGCCACGTGATCAGTGCATGATAGCCAAATGATCATTGGCTACAGTTACGTGATCAATTCATGTGCAGTCACGTGATCTGTGCATGATAGCCACGTGATCAGTGCGTGATCAGTCATGTGATCAGTGTGTGATCAGTCACGTGATCAATGTTTGATCATCCAATACTCAGTGCATGCGCAGTCACGTGATCAGTGCATGATAGCCACCTGACCAGTGCATGATCAGCAACGTGATTAGTGCATGATCAGCCACATGATCAGTTCATGGTCAATCACGTGATCACTGTATGATCAGCCACGTCATCAGTGTATGCGCAGTCACGTGATCAGTGCATGATAGCCACGTCATCAGTGCATGATCAGTCACGTGATCAGTGCATGATCATCCACATGATCAGTGCATAATCAGCCACCAGATCATTGTATGATCATCCATGTGATCAGTGCATGACAGCCAGGTTATCAGTACATGATCAGCCACATCATCAGTGCATGATGAGCCAAGTGATCAGTGCATGCACAATCACGTGATCATTGTATGATCAGCTTCGTGATCAGTGCATGATCAGTCACGTGATCATAGCATGATCAGCCACGTAATCAGTGTATGATCAGCCACGTAATCAGTGCATCATAGCCACCTGATCAGTGCATGTTAAGCAAAGTGATTAGTGCATGATCATCAACTTGATCAGAGTATGATCAGCCACGTCATCAGTGCATGATCAGGCACGTGATCTGTGCATGATCAGTCACCTGATCAGTGCATGATCAGTCACGTGATCAGTGCATGATAGCCACCTAACCACTACATGATCAGCAACGTGATTAGTGCATGATCAGCCACATGATCAGTGCATGATCAATCACGTGATCACTGTATGATCAGCCACGTCATCAGTGCATGCTCAGTCACAGCATCAGTGCATGATCAGCCACGTGATCAGTGCAAGATAGCCAAATGATCATTGGCTACAGTTACGTGATCAATTCATGTGCAGTCACCTGATCTGTGCATGATAGCCACGTGATCAGTGTGTGATCAGTCATGTGATCAGTGTGTGATCAGTCACGTGATCAATGTATGATCATCCAATACTCAGTGCATGCACAGTCATGTGATCAGTGCATGATAGCCACCTGACCAGTGCATGATCAGCAACGTGATGAGTGCATGATCAGCCACATGATCAGTTCATGATCAATCACGTGATCAATGTATTATCAGCCACGTCATCAGTGCATGCTCAGTCACAAGATCAGTGCATGTTCAGTCACATGATCAGTGCATGATCAGCCACGTGATCAGTGCATGATAGCCAAATGATCATTGGCTACAGTTACGTGATCAATTCATGTGCAGTCACGTGATCTGTGCATGATAGCCACGTGATCAGTGCGTGATCAGTCATGTGATCAGTGTGTGATCAGTCACGTGATCAATGTATGATCATCCAATACTCAGTGCATGCGCAGTCATGTGATCAGTGCATGATAGCCACCTGACCAGTGCATGATCAGCAACGTGATGAGTGCATGATCAGCCACATGATCAGTTCATGATCAATCACGTGATCACTGTATTATCAGCCACATCATCAGTGCATGCTCAGTCACATGATCAGTGCATGTTCAGTCACATGATCAGTGCATGATCAGCCACGTGATCAGTGCATGATAGCCAAATGATCATTGGCTACAGTTACGTGATCAATTCATGTGCAGTCACTTGATCTGTGCATGATAGCCACGTGATCAGTGCGTGATCAGTCATGTGATCAGTGTGTGATTAGTCACGTGATCAGTGTATGATCATCCAATATTCAGTGCATGCGCAGTCACGTGATCAGTGCATGATAGCCACGTCATCAGTGCATGATCAACCACTTTATCAGTGCATGATCAGCCACATGATCAGTGCATGATCAGTCATGTGATCAGTGCATGATCATCCACATGATCAGTGCATGATCAGCCACCTGATCATTGTATGATCAGCCATGTGATCAGTGCATGATAGCCAGGTTACCAGTACATGATCAGCCACGTCATCAGTGCATGATCAGCCAAGTGATCAGTGCATGCACAGTCACGTGATCATTGTATGATCAGCTTCGTGATCAGTACATGATCAGACACGTGGTCAGTGCATGATCAGTCACCTGATCATTGCATGAACAGGCACGAGATCAGTGCATGAACTGCAATGTGATTAGTTCATGATCAGCCACGTGATCAGTGTATGATCAACCACGTGATCAGTGCACGATCAGCCACATGAACAGTGCAAGATCAGCCAAATGATCAGTGCATGTAGTCACGTAATCAGTGTATGATCAGCTTCGTGATCAGTGCATGATCAGCCACGTGATCAGTGCATGATTAGGCACGTGTTCAGTGCATTATCAGTAATGTGATCAGTGTATGATCAGGCACGTGATGAGTGCATGTACAGCCACGTGGTCAGTGTATGATAAGCCACGTGATCAGTTCATGCACAGTCACGTGATCAGTGTATGCTCAGCTTCGTGATAATTGCATGATCAGCAACGAGATCAGTGCATGGTCAGGACGTGATCAGTGCATGATTAGTCACGTCTTCAGTGCATGATCAGTCACGTGATCAGTGCATGATAGCAACGTGAACAGTGCAGGATCAGCTACGTGATCAGTGCATGATAGCCAGGTGATCAGTGCATGATCAGTCACATGTTCAATGTATGATCATCCACGTGATCAGTGCATGATAGCCACGTGATCAGTGCATGATCAGTCATGTGATCAGTGTATGATCATCCACGGGATCAATGCATGATAGCCACCAGATAAGTGCATGATCAACCACGTGATCAGTGGATGATCAGCCTTGTGATCAGTGCATGCAGAGTCACGTGATCAGTGTATGATCAGCTTCGTGATCAGTGCATGATCAGCCACGTGATCAGTGCATTATCAGGAACGTGATCAGTGCCTGATCAGTCACGTGATCAGTGTATGATCAGACACGTGATCAGTGCATGATCAGCCTTGTGATCAGTGCATGTAGAGTCACGTGATCAGTGCATGATCAGCTTTGTGATCAGTGAATGATCAGCCACGTGATCAGTGCATGATCAGGAACGTGATCAGTGCATGATCAGTCACGTGATCAGAGCATGATCAGCCACGTAATCAGTGTATGATCAGCCACGTAATCAGTGCATCATAGCCACCCGATCAGTGCATGATACGCAAAGTGATTAGTGCATGATCATCAACTTGATCACAGTATGATCAGCCACGTCATCAGTGCATGATCAGGCACGTGATCAGTGCATGGTCAGTCACCTGATCAGTGCATGATCAGTCACGAGATCAGTGCATGATAGCCACCTGACCACTACATGATCAGCAACGTGATTAGTGCATGATCAGCCACATGATCAGTGCATGATCAATCACGTGATCACTGTATGATCAGCCACGTCATCAGTGCATGCTCAGTCACAGCATCAGTGCATGGTCAGCCACGTGATCAGTGCATGATAGCCAAATGATCATTGGCTACAGTTACGTGATCAATTCATGTGCAGTCACGTGATCTGTGCATGATAGCCACGTGATCAGTGCGTGATCAGTCATGTGATCAGTGTGTGATCAGTCACGTGATCAATGTTTGATCATCCAATACTCAGTGCATGCGCAGTCACGTGATCAGTGCATGATAGCCACCTGACCAGTGCATGATCAGCAACGTGATTAGTGCATGATCAGCCCACATGATCAGTTCATGATCAATCACGTGATCACTGTATGATCAGCCACGTCATCAGTGCATGCGCAGTCACGTGATCAGTGCATGATAGCCACGTCATCAGTGCATGATCAGTCACGTGATCAGTGCATGATCATCCACATGATCAGTGCATAATCAGCCACCAGATCATTGTATGATCATCCATGTGATCAGTGCATGATAGCCAGGTTATCAGTACATGATCAGCCACATCTTCAGTGCATGATCAGCCAAGTGATCAGTGCATGCACAATCACGTGATCATTGTATGATCAGCTTCGTGATCAGTGCATGATCAGTCACGTGATCAGAGCATGATCAGCCACGTAATCAGTGTATGATCAGCCACGTAATCAGTGCATCATAGCCACCTGATCAGTGCATGTTAAGCCAAGTGATTAGTGCATGATCATCAACTTGATCAGAGTATGATCAGCCACGTCATCAGTGCATGATCAGGCACGTGATCAGTGCATGATCAGTCACGTGATCAGTGCATGATAGCCACCCTAACCACTACATGATCAGCAACGTGATTAGTGCATTGATCAGCCACATGATCAGTGCATGATCAATCACGTGATCACTGTATGATCAGCCACGTCATCAGTGCATGCTCAGTCACAGCATCAGTGCATGATCAGCCACGTGATCAGTGCAAGATAGCCAAATGATCATTGGCTACAGTTACGTGATCAATTCATGTGCAAGTCACCTGATCTGTGCATGATAGCCACGTGATCAGTGTGTGATCAGTCATGTGATCAGTGTGTGATCAGTCACGTGATCAATGTATGATCATCCAATACTCAGTGCATGCACAGTCATGTGATCAGTGCATGATAGCCACCTGACCAGTGCATGATCAGCAACGTGATTAGTGCATGATCAGCCACATGATCAGTTCATGATCAATCACGTGATCACTGTATGATCAGCCACGTCATCAGTGCATGCTCGAGTCACAAGATCAGTGCATGCTGTTCAGTTCACATGATCAGTGCATGATCAGCCACTGTGAGTCAGTGCATGATAGCCAAATGATCATTGGCTACAGTTACGTGATCAATTCATGTGCAGTCACGTGATCTGTGCATGATAGCCACGTGATCAGTGCGTGATCAGTCATGTGATCAGTGTGTGATCAGTCACCGTGATCAATGTTTGATCATCCAATACTCAGTGCATGCGCAGTCACGTGATCAGTGCATGATAGCCACCTGACCAGTGCATGATCAGCAACGTGATTAGTGCATGATCAGCCACATGATCAGTTCATGATCAATCACGTGATCACTGTATGATCAGCCACCTCATCAGTGCATGCGCAGTCACGTGATCAGTGCATGATCATCCACATGATCAGTGCATAATCAGCCACCAGATCATTGTATGATCATCCATGTGATCAGTGCATGATAGCCAGGTTATCAGTACATGATCAGCCACATCATCAGTGCATGATCAGCCAAGTGATCAGTGCATGCACAATCACGTGATCATTGTATGATCAGCTTCGTGATCAG
>NW_020190470.1:0-2490 GCF_002263795.3 Bos taurus
AATCCCGCATTTGCGTATGCCGGCCTCCTTCCTCATGACTTTGTCCAGATGGAAGCCTCCCCGGCTCCCGGCACAGGATCAGTGCATGCTCAGTCACGATATCAGTGCCTGCTCAGCCACGTGATCACTGACGGCACAGTCACGTGATCAGCGCCTCTCAGTCACGTGATCACCGTATGATAAACACGTGATCAGTGAACGACCAGCCACGTGATCACTGCATGCTCGGTCAGGTGGTCAGTTCCTAATCAGCCACCTGATCAGTGCGTGCACAGTCCCCTGATCAGCGCCTGTCAGTCACTGATCACTGCCTGATAAACACGTGATCAGTGCCCGAACAGCCACGTCATCAGGGCATGCGCAGTCACGTGATCAGTGCATGATAGCCACCTGATCAGTGCGTGCACAGTCCCATGATCAGCGCCTGTCAGTCACTGATCATTGCCTGATAAACACGTGATCAGTGCATGATGAGCCATGTGATCAGTGCCTGATCAGCCACGTCATCAGTGCATTCGAAGTCACGTCATCAGTGCATGATAGCCACGTGATCAGTGCATGCTCACTCACGTGATCTGTACTTGATCAGCCACGTGATCAGTGCCTGCAGAGTCACGTGATCAGGGCCTGCTGAGCTGCGTGATTCCTGCCGGCTCATCTGCTTGACAATTTCCAGCTGAGCTGCGTGATTCCTGCCTGGTCACGTGCTTGATTATTGCCAGCTGAGCAGCATGATTCGTCACTGCTGAGCTCCATGCTTATTGCCTGCGGATTGCGTGGTTCGTGTCTGCTCAGCTCTTTGAGTATTGCCTCCTGAGGTCCCTGTTCGGTCGCCACCTGCCGGGGACCAGCCCCAACTGATCCAGGGTATTCGAAGGAGAGATGGCCTAGGCGACTATTTATATGCTAATCAGAGATGTCAAGAATAATAGTATGAGGAGAGCTCAGTAGGAAAATTCGGTGGAGAAAAGAGACTGAGTAGCTTGGTTTACGCGGAAGACCAATCAAACTTCAAGACAAGAAGTTTGCACCACTTACGTAGGCCGCAGGCGCCCTCTCGAATAGCGAAAGGTGCCTCATCCTAGACACCTTCTCGAGTGGGTCTTAGCAGCCCAGGCATAATTAGTAAGCATGGTGGGTTCCTTGCTCCAGATGGAGATTCAGCTGGAAGTTAAAGGGAAGAATGACAAGGAACTTTATGAATTTGGAGCTCTAAGTTAACTCTTTGACAGACAGAGCGAGACGGTGGTGGGGGACAGCCCCCAGTGAAATCAGAGGTGAGAGCACAAAGCAATACAGTAGGCAGACTCCGGTTTTTTTGGGGGGGAGATGCTCAAGAATATCCGGGTGGACTCCTGAGGCTCGATCCCGCATTTGCATATGCCGAGCCTCCTTCCTCATGACCTTTGTCCAGAGTGGAATGCCTCCCCGGCTCCCGGCACATGATCAGTGCATGCTCAGTCACGATATTCGTGCCTGCTCAGCCACGTGATCACTGACGGCACAGTCACGTGATCAGCGCCTCTCAGTCACGTGATCACCGTATGATAAACACGTGATCAGTGAACGACCAGCCACGTGATCACTGCATGCGTGGTCAGGTGGTCAGTTCCTGATCAGCCACCTGATCAGTGCGTGCAAAGTCCCCTGATCAGCGCCTGTCAAGTCACTGATCACTGCTGAATAAACACTGATCAGTGCCCGAACAGCCACGTCATCAGTGCATGCACAGTCACGTGATCAGTGCATGAGAGCCACGTGATCAGTGCCTGCAGAGTCAGGTGATCAGGGCCTGCTGAGCTGCGTGATTCCTGTCGGCTCATCTGCTTTGACAATTGCCGCGCAGCTTGCGTGATTCTGCCTGGTTACGTGCTTGATTATTGCCATTGAGCAGCATGAATCGTCACTGCTGACTCCATGCTATTGCCTGCTGATTGCGTGTTCGTGTCTGCTCAGCTCTATGAGTATTGCTCCTGAGGTCCCTGTTCGGTCGCCACCTGCCGGGGACCAGCCCCAACTGATCCAGGTATCGAAGGAGAGATGGCCTAGGCGACCAATTATATGTTAATCAGAGAATGTCAAGAATAATAGTATGAGGAGAGCTCAGAAGGAAAATTCGGTGGAGAAAGAGTACTGGTAAGCTTGGGTTTACGCGGAGAGACCAATCAAACTTCAAGACAAGAAGTTTTGCACCACTTACGTAGGCGCGCAGGCGCCCTCTCGGAATAGCGAAAGGTGCCTCAGCCCTAGACACCTTCTCCGAGTGGGCTTAGCAGCCCACGGCATAATTAATGTAAGCTTAGGTGGTTCCTGCGCTCCAGATGGAGACTCAGCTGGGAAGTTGAAAGGGGAAGAATGACAAGGAACTTTATGAATTGGAGCTGTAAGTAACTCTTTGACAGAGAGAGCGAGAGTGGTGTGTGGGGGGAAAGCCCCCAGTGAATCAGAGGTGAGAGCACAAAGCAATACAGTAGGCGACTCTGGTTTTTT
>NW_020190471.1:0-23355 GCF_002263795.3 Bos taurus
TATGTTTAATTTTAATGTGGATTCAGATGGACAGATTGGTATTAGTATGTTTTTAATTTTTAATTTTCACATGTGCCACGCGTGTTGAATTCCAGGACATTCCAGGAACTCTTTGCTCAGTCTGTTTTCGACTCTCTCTCTAGCTATTTGGAGAGGAAGTTTTACTATTACAGTAGTTCATTATTTCTATCTTTTGCTCGTTGTGCATTCCAGGGACTCTTGCTCAGTCTGTTTTCTTTTATAGAATTTTGGAGAGAAGTTTACTTCTATTACAGTAGTTTCATTATTCATATCTTTTGCTCGAGACTTTTATTGGTCACAACTGTGGCTTAATCCGTGAACGTGTGTCCCAGAGAACAGTTGGAATGGCACAGTACTTGGCCACATGGCCTTCCTTTGCAACTTCAGTTGCTGAGATTAGGGTTGGGGGTATTCAAATAAGCTGCTCAAGGTCCACACGGCTTTCGGGAAAAGTGATCCCCTGTCTTATACTCCAGTCTGTCGCCCCAAATTCGGGCTGATAGGACAGGTCTGATCAACACACACTTGTCAAAAGGAATTGAGAGAAATTGAGAGTAAAATGATGAGACTTAAAAGAGAACAACAAAAAATTTATTTACAAGCCTGCCCTTTTATTCTAATTTTATAGCATTTTGACATTTATAATTAAATGTCCTTTTAAAATGGAAAGTATGTCCTTGTAGAATTCAGATAGTAGGATCCCTCTCCCACTCATCTGCTTTTACTTTTTACAATGTTTTATATTGGCAAAATGAGAAAAAAATTGGTCCTCTCTGGAAAAAATTAGCATTCTATTCTAGGTCCCTGGAATCCAAAAGCTGGATACCAGGGGTCTATGAAGACTCTGCCATCCATAACTTCCAAAATGCGTTGTGTTAATGTGGCAAGAGGCCAAGATTTGCTGGGCATTTAAGTAGGAGTCGAACAATTTCCAAGGGTGTGTTCAAAGATCTCTTTCCATTGAGAGAAGTTACTGAACCTTTTTAAGTTCCTCCTTCCAAACAATTAGGGTCCATAGGCTCCCCCCAATTGAAAAAATTGATTTTCATTCATTTTTTAGGCAGAAAATAAAAGCCATTGGAGGGCACTTCGTTTGGTCTGCGTTGGCTGGTGAAGACTGAACATGAGACAAGAATAGGAAACTTCTGCCGCTCCCTACTCCCCCAAACCGCAGCAGAAAAGGAACTCGAAACTGCACCCCCAACAGGGGAGGAGGAAAGCTTTTGGGGACATCCTTTCATGTGAACCGGCTTGCATGCTTTGAACCATGCCCCACAGCTTAACAGAAAACTGGTGACTATCAGAAACTCTTGGCTTATTCTTAACAGAAACAGCAGGTTAAGGGAAAGTTCTTTAAAACTTCCTTCTGCTTATAAGCCTGCCCTACTTTGAGCAAGCGCAAGCTCGCCTTTAATCCAACTTCGTTGCTGATTGCGTGTCCTCATAGGTTTCACGTAGCCTAGGAATTTGGAATCAGCTCTTGCCCAGTTTGAACCAGCTGAGGGACTATTGGGATCATTGACTCTAAAACTGACCTGAGTAGAACACTGATGTACCTGACCTTTTCCCTGCCTCCCACTCATCTTTCTAATGGCCTAAGACCACTCTGCTTCGTTTAAACCCGCTAAATATTTCAAGCCCCTGACTTTACAGCAGATTCTCAAGTTCTTCTCCCATCTTCTTCATTTGGCTGCCTTCATGAATAAAAGCCATTTCTGTTGCAAATCTCATCATCTCAGCATTTACCTGCTGAGCATCATACAAAGGAACCTGGTTTAGGTTACTGGTTTCTCCTTTTGAGAGGGCAACTGAACTTTGCCTGAGAGGAGGTGCATTGCAAGGTGCTTGGGCGAGAGTTTAGCAAAGCCCTGCGTCAAGCTTAACCTCTGGAAAAAGTATGGCTCTCGTTTACTTTTCTGTTATTTTTGTTGTTTTAGTTGCTAAGTCCAATGTCCGAACTCTTTTTGACCCCATGGGACTGTAGCCCGCCAGGGCTCCTCTGTCCGTTAGGATTTCCCAGGCAAGAATACTCGATTGGGTCTGCCATTTCTCTTCTAGGGTATCTTCCTGACCCAAAGGAATCAAGCCCTTGTCTTCTGCTTCAGGTGGGTTCTTTACCGCTGAGCCACCAGGAAAGCCCTTTTAATTTCATTAATTAGACTTAACATTACTTTGGAGGATGAAGCACTTATCAACGGAAATTCAAAATCTTGTTCTACTATTTAACTGAGGCTCAATAGTTGGAAAAGGATATTAAGGATGGTTAATCAGTGAGGCATGCCTGGAAACTCCCAGGATGAGCCGTTGGTTTCGGTGTGGTGGTCTAATGAGAAAGGTGAATGGAGGAACAACTCTCCAGAGGTAAAATTCAAAAAAAAGATGCCACATATGAGAATTCCCTGACAGCCTGTTCCTTTTCAAAGGGTTGTTGATTTTCTAGGGGACTGCCCTGGTGGTCCAGGGATTAAGAATTCTGTCTTTCACTGGCAGGGGATTGAGGTTTAGATCCCTGGTCAGGGAACTAAGATCCACATGCCTATGGGGCAACTAAGCCCTCACACTATTGAACCACATGCCATGGACTAGAGACAGCCCACGTGCTTCAACAAAGACCCAAGCTACAGTCCAAAAAAAAAAAAAAAAAAAAAGAAACAGGAAAATAGGTATATTGATTTTCTAATCCTACTTTATTTCATGTGGGGTTTAAGGTAGCTAAACAGAAACAAAGATTTAAAAGCAAAAAGTTAAGGATATAGGATAATAAGAGTAGAAAAGGAATAAAGGATGATTACGAGGAAGGTGAGGCTCATCATTCAGAAATTGCATGGGTGCGGACTGTCTATTTCTTGAGTTGGTACTGTTTAGGGCACTGAGGCCGGAGAAGGCAAGGCACCCCACTCCAGTAACTCTTGCGGAGACTCCCATGGCATGGAGGAGGCTTGTGGGCTGCGGTTCCATGGGCTCACTTGAGAGTCAGGCATGACTGAGCAACTTCACTTTCACTTTTTCTTTCACGCATTGGAGAAGGAAATGGCAACCCACTCCAGTGTTCTTGCCTGGAGAACCAGGGACAGAGGAGCCTAGTGGGCTGCCGTCTATGGGGTCGCACACAGTCGGACACGACTGAAGTGACTTAGCAGCAGTAGCAGCAGGGCACTGAGGAAATAAGACAAACCTACTCCAATAGAGTTTATGATGTGTTCATGTAATGTACAACAACTCTATTGAAATGCAGACCTGAATCCAGCCCATACCTTTCCCTTTTCAATATCATTTCATTAGTTGAGTCCCAGGGACATCCTTTAATTCATTTAATTCTCTTAGGCACTACTGACTTCTGCCATTAATTTTGAACTGTGATTTTTTCCCCCTTTTGTACTGATTTGATACAATGTGGCAATATTTTAAATATCATTACTGCATACTGTAGCTTCTTATCTTTCCTAAAAACAAAACAAATAACAGTACCTATTTCCTGATAACATATAGGCTCTATTTCTAGCCTTGTGTACAAATGCATTTTTGTCACATGCAACTTGTTATTGATAAAATAATTTCAGATTATTTGTAGCACTGTTTCCTGGAACTTTGAGAATCATCAACTGAAGGAGTTCAAGTCTTATTTGAACATATCTTTCAATTAAGAATGACCAATTCAAAGATGCTTTGTTAAAAATAACATATAGGGCTTCCCTGGTTGTCCAGTGGTTACGAATCTGTCACGCAATGGGATACCAGTTCAGTCCCTGGCCTGGGAAAACCCTGCATGCCGCAGGCAACTGAGCTGATGAGCTGCAATGACAGCCTGTTCGCCTAGAGCCTATGCTCTGCAATGAGAAAGCCACCACAATGAGAAGCCTGCATGCCACAGCTAGAGATTAGCCCCTGCTCTCTGCAACTAGAGAAAGCCTGTGTATAGCAACAGATCCAACACAAACAATAAAATAAAGAAAGAAATATTAAAAAATAAAAGTAACATATATGTTTTAAACTTTTAAACATATAGATTTTTAAATAAAATCTATTTAAAAGTTTTTATTGAGTGTGGTGACTTACAATGTTGTTTAGTTTCAGTTATACAGCATTGTGGTTGTTGTATATATAGGCTTTCCTGGTGCTCAGATGGTAAAGAATCTGCCTGCAATGCAGGAGACCTGGGTTCAATCCCTAGGTCAGGAAGACCCCCTGGAGAAGGGAATGCCAGTGTTCTTGCTTGAGAATTCCATGGATAGAGGAGCCTGGCAGGCTGCAGTCCATCGGGTCACAGAGTCAGGAGTGGCTGAGCAACTTATACACACACACACACACACACATAATTCTTTCCCCACAAAAGTTATTACAAAATATTGAGTAGGGTTTCCCATGCTATACAGCAGGTCCTTGTTGGTTACCTATTTTATATATGGTAGTGAAAGTCACTTAGTTGTGTCTAACTCTTTTGTGACCCCCAAGGAGTACAGCCTCCCAGGCTCCTCTGTTCATGGAATTTCCCAGGCAAGAATATTGGAGTGGGTAGCCGTTCCCTTCTCCAGGGATCTTTCCAAACCAGGGATTAAACCCAGGTCTCTCACACTGCAGGCAGATTCTTTACTGGCTGAGCCACCAGAGAAACCCACATATGAAAGTGAAAGTGTTAGTTGGTCAGTTGTGTCCAACTCTTTGCAATCCCATGAACTGTAGCCCACCAGCTCCTTTGTTCATGGGATTCTCCAGCCAAGAGTACTGGAGTGGGTAAACATTCCGTTCTCCAGGGGATCTTCCTGACCCAGAGATTGAACCCTGGTCTCCTGCATCACAGGCAGATTCTTTACCATCTGAGCCACCAGGGAAGCCCATATACAGTAGTATGTATATGTTAATCCCAAGCTCCCGATTTATCTATCCTCCCCCAACTATAAGGGCTATTTTTTAAAATGATCTTTGAAATTAAAACATAGAATCTAAAAATGCTGATGAACACATGGATCCTAAAGATAAAATAGATGTGGAAAAGAAAAATGGCAACCACTCCAGTGTTCTTGCCTGGAGAATCCCAGGGACGGGGAGCCTGGTGGGCTGCCATCTATGGGGTCGCACAGAATCAGACACAACTGAAGCGACTTAGCAGCAGCAGTGGCAGCAGCAGCTTATGGGATTGTTGTGACGATTAAATAAAACAGATGGAAAGCAACTATCTACCAAGGTCTGCCTCAAGAGGGCTTCAAAATAATCACTCTTTTCCCTGTCCTCACTTGTCACCAGCTCTTCAGAGCATCATTGTTGTTGTTGTTGTCATTTAATTGCTCAGTCATCTCCAACTCTTTTGTGACGCCATAGGCTGTAATTTGTCAGGCTCCTCCGTCCATGGGATTTCCCAGGCAAGAAAACCAGAGTGGGTTGCCATTTTCTTTTCCACATCTATTTTATCTTTAGGATCCATGTGTTTCATCAGCATTTTTAGATTCTATGTTTTAATTTCAAAGATCATTTTAAAAAATAGCCCTTATAGTTGGGAGGATAGATAAATCGGGAGCTTGGGATTAACATATACATACTACTGTATATGGGCTTCCCTGGTGGCTCAGATGGTAAAGAATCTGCCTGTGATGCAGGAGACCAGGGTTCAATCTCTGGGTCAGGAAGATCCCCTGGAGAAGGGAATGTTTACCCACTCCAGTACTCTTGGCTGGAGAATCCCATGAACAAAGGAGCCGGTGGGCTACAGTTCATGGGATTGCAAAGAGTTGGACACAACTGACCAACTAACACTTTCACTTTCATATGTGGGTTTCTCTGGTGGCTCAGCCAGTAAAGAATCTGCCTGCAGTGTGAGAGACCTGGGTTTAATCCCTGGTTTGGAAAGATCCCTGGAGAAGGGAACGGCTACCCACTCCAATATTCTTGCCTGGGAAATTCCATGAACAGAGGAGCCTGGGAGGCTGTACTCCTTGGGGGTCACAAAAGAGTTAGACACAACTAAGTGACTTTCACTACCATATATAAAATAGGTAACCAACAAGGACCTGCTGTATAGCATGGGAAACCCTACTCAATATTTTGTAATAACTTTTGTGGGGAAAGAATTATGTGTGTGTGTGTGTGTGTGTGTATAAGTTGCTCAGCCACTCCTGACTCTGTGACCCGATGGACTGCAGCCTGCCAGGCTCCTCTATCCATGGAATTCTCAAGGCAAGAACTGCATTCCCTTCTCCAGGGGGTCTTCCTGACCTAGGGATTGAACCAGGTCTCCTGCATTGCAGGCAGATTCTTACCATCTGAGCCACCAGGGAAAGCCTATATATACAACAACCACAATGCTGTATAACTGAAACTAAACAACATTGTAAGTCAACCACACTCCAATAAAACTTTAAATAGATTTTATTTAAAAATTATATGTTTAAAAGTTTAAACATATATGTTATATTTTTAATATTTCTTTCTTTATTTTATTGTTTGTGTTGGATCTGTTGCTATACACAGGCTTTCTCTAGTTGCAGAGAGCAGGGGCTAATCTCTAGCTGTGGCATGCAGGCTTCTCATTGTGGTGGCTTCTCATTGCAGAGCATAGGCTCTAGGCGAACAGGCTGTCATTGCAGCTCATCAGCTCAGTTGCCTGCGGCAATGCAGGGTTTCCCAGGCCAGGGACTGAACTGGTATCCCTTGCATTGCGTGACAGATTCGTAACCACTGGACAACCAGGGAAGCCCTATATGTTATTTTAACAAAGCATCTTTGAATTGGTCATTCTTAATTGAAAGATATGTTCCAAATAAGACTTGAACTCCTTTCAGTTGATGATTCTCAAAGTTCCAGGAAACAGTGCTACAAATAATCTGAAATTATTTTATCAATAACAAGTTGCATGTGACAAAAATGCATTTGTACACAAGGCTAGAAATAGAGCCTATATGTTATCAGGAAAATAGGTACTGTTATTTGTTTTGTTTTTAGGAAAGATAAGAAGCTACAGTATGCAGTAATGATATTTAAAATATTGCCACATTGTAATCAAATCAGTACAAAAGGGGGGAAAAAAATCACAGTTCCAAAATTAATGGCAGAAGTCAGTAGTGCCTAAGAGAATTAAATGAATTAAAGGATGTCCCTGGGACTCAACTAATGAAATGATATTGAAAAGGGAAAGGTATGGGCTGGATTCAGGTCTTGCATTTCAATAGAGTTGTTTGTACATTACATGAACACATCATAAACTCTATTGGAGTAGGGGTTTGTCTTATTTCCTCAGTGCCCTGCTGCTACTGCTGCTAAGTCACTTCAGTCGTGTCCCGACTGTGTGCGACCCCATAGACGGCAGCCCACTAGGCTCCTCTGTCCCTGGGATTCTCCAGGCAAGAACACTGGAGTGGGTTGCCATTTCCTTCTCCAATGCGTGAAAGAAAAAGTGAAAGTGAAGTTTGCTCAGTCATGGCCTGACTCTCAAGTGAGCCCATGGACTGCAGCCCCAACAAGCTCCTCCATCCATGGGAGTCTCCAGGCAAGAGTACTGGAGTGGGGTGCCATTGCCTTCTGCCGCCTCAGTGCCCTAAACAGTACCAAACTCAGATAGACAGTCCACCCAGCATTCTCTGAATGATGAGCCTCACCTTCCTCGTAATCATCTTATTCCTTCTACTCTTATTATCCTTATATCCTTAACTTTTGCTTTTTAAATCTTGTGTTTCTGTTAGCTACCTTAAACCACATGGAATAAAGTAGGATTTTAGAAAATCAATATACCTATTTCTGTTTTTTTTTTTTTTTTTTTTTTTTGGACTGTGCTGGGTCTTTGTTGGAAGCACGTGGGCTTTCTTCTAGTCATGGCATGTGGGTTCAATAGTGTGAGGGCTTAGTTGCCCCAAGGCATGTGGGATCTTAGTTCCCTGACCAGGATCTAACCCTCATCCCCTGCAGTGAAAGACAGATTCTTATCCCTGGACCACCAGGGCAGTCCCTAGAAAATCAAACACCCTTTGAAAGAACAGGCTGTCAGGGAATTCTCATATGTGGCATCCTTTTTTTGATTTTACCTCTGAGAGTTGTCTCCATCACTTTCTCATTAGACCACCACACCGAACCACGGCTCATCCTGGGAGTTCCCAGGCATGCCTCACTGATTAAACCATCCTATATCTTTTCACTATTGAGCCTTCCAGTTTAATAGTAGGAACAAGCATCTTGAATTTCTTGATAAGTGCTTCATCCTCCAAAGTAATGTTAAAGTCTAATTAATGGAAATTAAGGGCTTTCCCTGGTGGCTCAGCGGTAAAGAACCCACCTGAAATGCAGAAGACAAGGGCTTTGATTCCTTTGGGTCAGGAAGATACCCTAGAGAAGGAAATGGCAACCCACTCGAGTATTCTTGCCTGGGAAATCCTACGGACAGAGGAGCCTGGCGGGCTACAGTCCATGGGGTCAAAAGAGTCGGACATGACTTAGCAACTAAACAACAAAAATAACAGAAATAAACAGAGAGCCAACTTTTTCCAGAGGTAATTGACCAGGCTTGCTAAACTCTCCCCAAGCACCTTGCAATGCACCTCCTCTCAGGCAGAGTTCTTGCCTTCTCAAAGGGAGAAACCAGTAACCAAACCAGGTTTCCCTTTGTATGATGCTCAGCAAGGTAATGCTGAGATGATGAGATTTGCAACAGAAAATGGCTTATTCATGAAGCAGCCAAATGAGAAGATGGGAGAAGAACTTCGAGATCTGCCTTGGTCAAAGTCAAGGGGCTTGAAATTATTTACCGGGTTAAGAAGCAGAGTGGTCTTAGGCCATTTCAGAAAGATGAGTGGAGGCAGGGAAAAGGTCAGGTAATCAGTGTTCTACTCAGGTCCAGTTTTAGAGTCAATGATCCCAAATAGTCTCAGCTGGTTTCAAAACTGGGCAAGAGCTGATTCCAAATTCCTAGGCTACGTGAACCTATGAGGACACGCAATCAGCAACGAAGTGATTAAAGGCGAGCTTGCGCTTGCTCAAGTAGGGCAGGCTATAAGCAGAAGGAAGTTTTAAGAAGCTTTTCCCTTACCTGCTGTTCTGTAAGATAAGCTCAAGAATTTCTGATAGGTCACCAGTTTCTGTTAAAGCTGTGGGGCATGGTTTCAAAGCCATGCTAGCCGGGTCACATGAAAAGGATGTCCAAAGCTTCCTCCTCCCCCTGTTGGGGGTGCAGTTTCGAGTTCCTTTTCTGCTGCGGTTTGGGGAGTAGGGAGCGCAGAGTTCTATTCTTGTCTCATTTCAGTCCTTCACCCACCAACGCAGACCACGAAGTGCCCTCAATGCTTTTATTTCTGCCTAAAAAAAATGAATGAAATAATTTTCAATTGGGGGGAGCTATGGACTCTAATGTTGGAAGGAGGAACTTAAAAGGTTCAGCCTCTCTCTCAATGAGAAAGAGATCTTTGAACACACCCTGAGACAATTTTCCGACTCCTACTTAAATGCCAGCAATCTTGGCTCCTTGCCACATTAACACAACGCATTTTGGAAAGTTATGATGCAGAGTCTTCATAGACCCCTGGTATCCAGCTTTTGGATTCCAGGGACCTAGATAGAATGCTAATTTTTCCAGAGAGGACCAATTTTTTCTCATTTTGCCAAATAAAAACATTGTAAAAAGTAAACAGATGAGTGGGAGAGGGATCTACTATCTGTAATCTACAAGGACCATACTTTCATTTTAAAAAGGACATTTTAATTATAAATGTCAAAAATGCTATAAAATTAGAATTAAAAAGCAGGCTTGTAAATAAATTTTTGTGTTCTCTTTTTAAAGTCTCATCATTTTACTCTCAATTTCTCTCATTCCTTTGACAAGTGTGTGTTGATCAAGACTGTCATCAGCCTGGAATTTGGCGACAACTGAGTATAAGACAGGGATCACTTTTCCCGAAAGCTGTGGGACCTTGAGCAGCTTATTTGATACCCCCAACCCTAATCTCAGCAACTGAAGTTGCAAAGGAGGCCATGTGGCCAAAGTACTGTGCCATTCCAACTGTTCTCTGGACACACAGTTCACGATTAAAGCCACAGATGTGACCAATAAAAAGTCTCGAGCAAAGATAGAATAATGAACTACTGTAATAGTAAACTTCTCTCCAAATTCTATAAAATGAAAACAGACTGAGCAAGAGTCCTGGATGCACACGAGCAAAGATAGAATAATGAACTACTGTAATAGTAAACTTCTCTCCAAATTCTATAAAATGAAAACAGACTGAGCAAGAGTCCTGGATGTCCTGGATGCACACGCCTGGCACATTAAAATTAAAATTAAAACATACTATACCCATCTGTCCCATCTGAATCACATTAAAATTAAAACATACTATACCTTGACTTTGTCCCATCTGAATCTAAAATGCCAAGTAGGAACAAGCAGGTACTAACTAGGCAGCAGAACAGTACAGTGCAGAAACACCCCGCAGGAGCTGGCAGCGGTGGGGTGGAATGGTGTTCTAGGCCCAGATTTGCCACCAAGTCTATAGCCTCAGGCAGGTTTAATCTAAAATGAGGGAGCTAGATTAAAATGATTAGGGCCAGTTCCGCTTGAAAATTCTTAATGTCGTGTACAATAGTTTGTCATCTCTCTGAAAAGAGAGATGTCAGCTTCAGGGAATGAGAGGGGTAGTATACATCTTCTGAGCAACCGACCACTGCTGCTGCTGCTAAGTCACTTCAGTCGTGTCCAACTCTGTGCGACCCCATAGACCGGCAGCCCACCAGGCTCCCCCGTCCTGGGATTCTCCAGGCAAGAACACTGGAGTGGGTTGCCATTTCCTTCTCCAATGCATGAAAGGGAAAAGTGAAAGTGGTGTCACTTAGTCGTGTCCGACCCTCAGCAACCCCATGGACTGCAGCCTTCCAGGCTCCTCCGTCCATGGGATTTTCCAGGCAAGAGTACTGGAGTGGGGTGCCATTGCCTTCTCCTAAAGCAAAAGATAATATATTCAAAAGCAGAGACATTACTTTGCCAATAAAGGTCCGTCTAGTCAAGGCTATGGTTTTTCCTGTGGTCGTGTATGGACGTAAGAGTTGGACTGTGAAGAAGGCTGAGGGCCAAAGAATTGATGCTTTTGAACAGTGGTGTTGGAGAAGACTCTAGAGAGTCTCTTGGACTGCTAGGAGATCCAACCAGTCCATTCTGAAGGAGATCAGCCCTGGGATTTCTTTGGAAGGAATGATGCTGAAGCTGAAGCTCCAGTACTTTGGCCACCTCATGCGAAGAGTTGACTCATTGGAAAAGACTCTGATGCTGGGAGGGATTGGGGGCAAGAGGAGAAGGAGACGACAGAGGATGAGATGGCTGGATGGCATCACTGACTTGATGGACGTGAGTCTGAGTGAACTCCGGGAGTTGTTGATGGACAGGGAGGCCTGGCGTGCTGCGATTCATGGGGTCACAAAGAGTCAGACACGACTGAGTGACTGAACTGAACTGAAAGCAAAAAAATCTATGCTATGGGAGCCTCAAAAACATAACATCCACCACCCTAAACCAAAGAGCCAAAGGGTACAAGCCAGTCAGTCCCTGAATTAACTCATGTTGACTGAAGCACCCACCGTGAGGAAACAGAGGAGAGTAAACATTCTGGGGACTGCCCCCCCTGGCCCCTGGTGGCCCTTTTCTTAGATTTGCACTCTGACCTGCCATCAGTGGCTAAGAACCCCCACTTAAAGAGCATTGGCCATGGCAGGCAGTCACCTGCATTATTTCTTAAACCTTGACACAATCCTGCAAGGCTGGTATTATTTTTTCCACTATATGAATAAGAGAACTGTGGCTTAGACAGTGCTCTTTTTCATAACTTAAGTACAATCCGAGGCTACAAAGAGGTCTGAGGCCCCTCTGACTCCAAAGTCTGTGCTTATACCCCCATGGTGGCCAAACTGCATCCCAAACACCTTTGACACACCCACGACACTGGATCAAAACCCCCAGAAATTCAGGCTGATAATCCCTGCAGTCTGCAGTCGCCAGTGGTTGCTTCTGGTGAATTTCAGGGACCCTCTCCTCAGACTCTGACCTTAGAAGAGCAGCTGCCCTCTCCTCTCTCTGATAGCTCTCCTTTCCAGAGAGACCAGCCAGGTGTTGAAGTGGCCCACTTTCTACACCATGAAGCATTTCAGCAGATAAACTCTAGGCAGGTTGACTAGTTTGAGGTGCACAGTAGTCATAGAACCCAGCTTTTTCAACTTTAACAGTTAGTGTAACATTCAATCTGTTCTATGCAGATCAGCTGTTAAACCTCTGCTGTTCAAGGTGTGGCCCATGGATAAGCAACAGTTTGGCTTTATATGGGAGCCTGCTAGAAATGAGGGGTCTCAGGCTCCACACCAGACCCATGAATCAGAAACTGCATGTTAGCAAAATGCTCCATGTGACTTGAATGAATGTTAAAGTTAAAAAACAACAACAACAACAACATTCTTTTAGAATCACCTATGGAGCTTTTTCAGAGAAGGCAATGGCACCCCACTCCAGTACTCTTGCCTAGAAAATCCCATGGATGGAGGAGCCTGGAAGGCTGCAGTCCATGAGGTCCCTGAGGGTTGGACACGACTGAGCGACTTAACTTTCCCTTTTCCCTTTCCTGCATTGGAGAAGGAAATGGCAACCCACTCCAGTGTTCTTGCCTGGAGAATCCCAGGGACGGGGGAGCCCGGTGGGCTGCCGTCTATGGGGTCGCACAGAGTCGGACACGACTGAAGTGACTTAGCAGCATGGAGCTTTTTAAATGTGTGCATGTCCAGGAACTAAGGTCCAAAATTCCAAAGAAAATGGTGGAGGAGAGGGAAGCCCAAAGAAATGTATAATTTTAAAAACTAGTTTTCTTGTGGTCCCTAGTCCTCTGGAAAAATCAAGCCATTTCTGGCTGGAATCAAAGAACAGCTTTGTTTGGTCAACAACTGCCCCTGAAGCCAACAGACAGCTCCCTCCTCCCTGGAGGCAATGCTGATAACTTCTACAGGCCCTCTCGGGCTCAGCGCCACATCGCAGTGAATGAGTGGAAGAATTCTGTTTAAATCAGAGCTTTTCTCTGAGTTGTCCCCCATTGCCCCAGTCTTCTGCCCCCAGTTCATAGGGAGGATTAGACTTTTATTTCCCTGTCAACAGCAGGACCCCTGTATTTTCTTTTCTCCAGATTCAGTGCCTTAATCTGGTATAAAGGAAAGAAGAATGGAGGAAGGAAGGGAGGAAAACAGAGAAGGAGGGAGAGAGGAAGGAAAGAAGGAAGAAAACAAATTAACATGTGTTATACACCTACTGTGAGTCAGACCCATCTCACCCCCCTAAATGGTTTACATATATTTCTCACTTAATATGCATAAAAATACGTAAAATTGGTATTAATGTCTCAATTTTCAGCAGTGGAGACTAAAGTTCACATAGGTTAAAATTCTCCTAACACTAACGTTCTGTCTTAAGAGGAATCTGAATGAACTGGCCTTGCTAAGCACGTCTCTCCCTTCCCGTTTACTACACTTGCTCACCTTTTTCCTATGACACCTTTCCATGACTTTTCAGTCTTTCCATAAAAACACTCGGGTTTATACCTTAGTCAACATCTCCCGGACTTCCCTGGTGGCTCATGGTAAAGACTCCACCCGCCAAGTGCAAGAGCACGAGACAGAGGTTTGAGCCCTGGTCCAGGAGGATCCCACATGCCGTGGAGCAAGCAAGTCCACGGGCCACAACTGTTGAGCTTGTGCTGTAGAGCCTGGGATCCGTAACTGCTGAGCCCACATACCGCAACTACTGAAGGCCGCGTGTCCCGGCCTGCGCTCCACAGCAGGAGGAGCCACCACACTGCACTGCACACCACAGCTGAGTAAGCCCACGTGCGCAGTGAAGACCCACTGCAGCCGAACCGCAAAATGAATAAAATTATTTTTTTTTAAATCTCCCCATTACTGGAGGTGTTAGCTAACACTGTGGTAGTAGTCATATAGCAAGATAAAAGTGTTATCAGTATCCTGTACACTTAATTTTTTAAATATTTATTTATTTTTGGCTGCTCTGGGTCTTCGTTGCTTTTGCATGGGCTTTCTCTAGTTGCAGCAAGAGGGGCGGCTGGCTCTTCATTACAGTGCTCAGGCTTCTAATTGCGGTGGCCCCTCTAGTTGCCAAGCGTGGGCTTCAGTCGCTGGGGCACACAGGTTCCGTAGTCGTGGCCCATGGGCTTAGTTGTTCTGTGACAGGTGGAATATTCCCGTACAAGAGAACAAACCTGCATCCCGTGCACTGGCAGGCAGATTCCTATCCACTGAGCCACCAGGGAAGTACCTGTTGTACACTTTACACTTGCACAATGTCATATGTCAATTATGTCTCAATATAGTTGAAAAAAATCGCTTGGGTTTACTCATTTCTTCATGTCTTCATTTCCTTGTGATGGCTCCCATGTCACTTCAAACATATAAATTTGTATACTTTTCTCTTGTTAAAAAGATGAATAAATAAAAAATAAAGTTTGGTCTCATTCTTTCTACTACCCCAACTTGCTTACACAGAATAGTATGTAAAGAAAAGAGTTTACTGAAACATAATTCAGATACCATAAAATTCAATTCAGTGGTTGTTTAGTATATTCACAAGATTTTGAGACTATCCCCATTATCTATCCCAGAACAATTCCATCACCCCAAAGAGAAACCCCAAACCAACTAGCAGTCATTCTCCATTCTCCTTGTCTGCCAGGCTCCTGACAACCACTTTCTATCTCTATGGATCTCTTTACTGATAATGACTAGTTTATTCTCTGTATCTATAGGTGTGTTTCTTTTTTTTTTTTTTTTTTTTTAAACAGCAGAAATTTATTTTCTCACAGTTCCTGAAGCTGGAAAGTTCAAGTTTCTGAGAAGGCTCAGGTTCTGGTTAGAGGTCTCTTCTTGGCTTGCAGATAGCCACCTCTGGTTGCTTCTTTCAGTGTTGAAGAGAATGAGAGCTCTGGTGTCTCTTCTTCTTCCAGTTCTATTGGATTAGGGTTCCACCTTTGTGACCTCATTTAACCTTAATTGTCTTCTTAAAGGCCCTAGCTCCTATACAATCCTATGAGGCTTAGAATTTCAACATACAAACTTTGGGGGACACAATTGTGCTTATAGTAGACATTGCAATAATAGAATTGCCCCTTTAATGCTAATACAATTGGATACTAATTCTGCTTAGAAAGCAAAATGCCTCCAACTCATCAAGTCAGGAGGCGCCAGGGAATTGTTGACTATGACAGCTCTCCCATGCTATCTCATTGGATCAAATATTTTACAGCCAAGCTTATAGAAATGTGGTATTATTTTGAATATGAATATGAATACTCAGGTGTGTTTCATTTTATTATTTGTGTTCATTTGTTTTATAGTTCAGATTCCACATATAAATGACAACATACAGTCTTTGTCTTTCTCTGTATGACTTATTTCACTAAATATAATAACCTCTAGGTCCGTACATGTTGTTGCGAATGACAGAATTGGATTCCCTTTCATGTTGGAGTAATAGGCCCTTATGCATGTATGTTTTGTGTGTGTGTACATTTTGGTTTGTTTCCTTTTCCTTAAAAGAAAGATTCCAAAAAATATTGCTACAATTTATGTCAAAGAGTGTTTTGCCTATGTTTTCTTTTAGGACTTTTCCAGGTTTACACTGTGGTCTTTAATCTATTTTGAATTTATGGTTGTATACAGCATGAGAAAATATCCTAATCTCATTCTTTTACATGTAGTTGATTTTTTCCAGCACCACTTATTGAAGAGACTGTCCTTTCCCATTGTCTGTTATTGCCTACTTTGTCATAGATTAATTGACCAAAAGTCATAGATTAATTGACCAAAAGTCATAGATTAATTGAATGTTGAAGTTTGTCCAAATCTTTTTCTGTATCTATTGAGATGATTATATGATTTTTATTCTCTGATCTTTTACTTTTTTAATTTAATTTAATTTTTATTATTATTTTTTAATTTAAATTTATTTTAATTGGAGGCTAATTACTTTACAATATTGTATTGGCTTTGCCACACATCAACATGAATCTGCCACAGGTATACATGTGTTCCCCATCCTGAACCCCCCTCCCACCTCCCTCCCCGTACCATCCCTCTGGGTCATCCCAGTGCACCAGCCCCAAGCTTCCTGTATCCTGCATCGAACCTGGACTGGCGATAGCTTCATATATGATATTATACATGTTTCAATGCCATTCTCCCAAATCATCCCACCCTCTCCCTCTCCCACAGAGTCCAAAAGACTGTTCTATCCATCTGTGTCTCTTTTGCTGTCTCGTATACAGGGATATTGTTACCATCTTTCTAAATTCCATATATATGCATTAGTATACTGTATTGGTGTTTTTCTTTCTGGCTTACTTCACTCTGTATAATAGGCTCCAGTTTCATCCACCTCATTGGAGCTGATTCAAATGTATTCTTTTTAATGGCTGAATAATACTCCATTTTGTATATGGAGCTTTCTTATCCATTCATCTGTTGATGGACCTTTCAAAGTCTTTTTAAAATTCATTTATTTACTGGCTATGCAGGGTCTTCACTGCTGCATGGGCTTTTCTCTAGTTAGAGTGAGCGGGGGCTACTCTTGAGTTGCAGAGCACATGCTTCTCATTGTGGTGGCTTCTCCTGCTGTGGAGCATGGGCTCTAGTGCACGTGGGCTTCAGTAGCTGTGGTGTGAGGGCTTAGCAGTTGTGGCTCCTGGGCTCTACAGCACAGGTTCAATAGTTGTGGCACACAGGCTTAGCTGCTTGGCAGCATGTAAGATCTTCCCAGACCAGGGATCAAACCCATGTCTCATGCATTGGCAGGCAGATTCCTTACCGCTGAGCCACCAGCCCCTATTCTTCAAATTTTTAACGTGGTGTATCACATTGACTGATGTGCAGATATTAAATTATTCTTGCCTCCCTGGGATAAATCCCACTTGACCAAGGTGTATAATCCTTTTAATATTGTTAACATAATGATTTGACTTCCTAATATTTTGTTGAGGATTTTTGTGTCTATGATCATCCCGTGATGTGTGTGTGTGTGCTAAGTCACTTCAGTCTTTGTGACCGTGTGGACCATAGCCCGCCAGCCTCTTCTGTCCATGGGATTCTCCAGGCAAGAATACTGGAGTGGGTTCCCATGCCCTTCCCCAGGGGATCTTCCCAACCCAGGGATCGAACCACATCTCTTATATCTCCTGCATTGGCAGGCATGTTCTTTACCACTAGCACCACCTGGGAAGCTCTCATCCATGATATTTGCCTATAATTTTCTTTTTCTGTGATATCTTTATCAGGTTTCAGTATCAAGGTGATGCTGGCTTTGTTGAATGAGTTCAGTGCAGTTGTCTTGAAATTTTTTGGAATAGTTTAAGAAGGATAAGTAAGTCTTTTCTAAATGTTTGGTAGAATTCACCTGTGAAGCTATCTAGTCCTGGACTTTGGTTTGTTGGGAGTTTTATTTTATTACTGATTCAATATCACTACCTGTAATTGGTCTGTTCATATTTCCTGTTTCATCTTGGTTCAGGCTTTGGGAGATTGCACGTTTCTAGGAACTTGCCTATTGATTCTAGGTAGTCCATTTTATTATAGTTATTTTAGTAGTCTCTTAGGCACCGTTGTATTCCTGTGGTGTTGGTTTAAGTTCTGCTTTTTATCTGATTTTATTAATTTGGGTCCTCCCTTGGACCCTGGGATCTCTGGGGGCTCCAGGTCTAGTGCCTGTACACCGGAGTGTGGGGACAAGTCCTGCGCCTTCTAGTGGAAGGGCCTTGTCCAGTAGTGGCTCTGGGCTCTGGGGTATTAAGGCAGCCTGTCTGCTGGTAAGTGGTGCTGTGCCCCACGCCCGGGTAGTTGCTTGGCCTGAGGTGTCCCATTATTGGTGTCAAAAGCCTGGTGGGTAGGGCTGAGTCCTGGCACTAATAAGCTAGAGGAAGGATAAAAAAATGACACTTGCAGCACCAGTGTCCTGTGGCAGATCGAGCTCCCAGGAATGGCTGCTGCCAGTGTTTATATCCCTGGGATGAGCCCCAGTTTTCCTCTTGCCTCTCCAGGAGACTCTCCAAGATCAGCAGGTGGGTCTGATCCAGGTTCCTTTCCCTGGGTCCTGGAGCATGTGAGATTTTGTATGCACGCTTTAAGAGTGGAATCTCTATTTCCCCCAGCTCTGTAGGTCTCCCAAAAGTAAGCTCTGCTGGCCTTCAAAGCCAAACATTCTAAGGGCTTGTTTTTTCCAGTTCAAGACCCCCAGGCTGGCGAGCTTGATGTGGGGCTCAGATCCCTTATTCCTTGTGCAGAACCTCTGAAATTGTCATTATTTTCTCAGGGGGTATGGGTCTTGACAACTTCTCACCTCTTACTTGTCTCCTTGTGGTTCCTTCTCTACGTCTTTACTTGTAGATCTTCTCTGGTAGAAACCCGTCTTTCTCATCAATAGTTGCTGTACAAATAGTTGCAGTTTTGTGTGCCCATGAAAGGAAGTGAGTAGAAGTGGAGTCCTTCTACTCCACCATCTTTCCACACTGTCTTGATTACAATACCTTCATAGTTTTGAACTTGCTAAGTGTGAGTTCTCCAACATTATTGTTGTTAATTGCTTCAAGATCATTTTGGCTTTTATGAGTTCCTTGTTGTAGTTTTCAGTATATAATCTTGCATTTCTTTTCTTAAATGTATTGAATATCTTTACTGAATATCTTCAAGTTTATTGATACTTTCTTCTGCCAGTTAAAATCTGTTCTTAAGTCCTTCTAGTGAATTTTCCTTTCAGTTTTACTTTTCAACTACAAATTTCTGTTTGGTTCTTTTTATCATTTCTATCTCTTTACTAATATTCCTTTTTTGTTGAGACATCATTCTTACACTTTTCTTTTATTCTTTAAACATGGCTTCTGTTAGTTCTTTGAACATATTTATAATAATTGAATTAATATTTCTGTCTAGTAAATCCAACATCTGGACTTCTTCAAGGATGGTTTCTATTGGCTGGGATTTTTTTTTTTTCTATAAACAGAACATACTTTTTATTCATTTGTATGTTTCATAATTTTTTGTTGAAAATTGAACATTTTAAAAAAATATAATGTGACCATTGACCATTCTGTACACCCAATTCCCCTCCTTCCTAGGATTTGTTGTAGTTACTGTTGGTTATTATTTGTTGTTGCTGCTGCTGCCTGTTTAGCAACTTTTCTGAATTCATTCTGCAAAGTCAATATTCCTATTATGTGTGGCCACTGAAGTCTCTGCTCAGTTAGCTGGTTGTTGTTTAGTTGATAAATCCAACTCTTTGCAACCCCATAGACTGTATCCCACCAGGTTCCTCTACCCATGGGATTTCACAGGCGAGAATACTGGAGTGAGTTGTCATTTCCTTCTCGGGGAATTTTCCCAACCCAGGGATCGAAACTGGGTCTCCTACTTTGGCAGGCAGATTCTTTATTACTGAGCCACAGCGGAAGCCCTCAGTTAGCTTAGTGGTCAGTTAATGAATAGACAGAGATTTCCTAAACATCTTGAACCAATAAGCCTCTCAGCCTTTGGCAGCTTCCTCTCAGCTTCCTCTGTGTGCATTTTAAAGCATGAATTCACTGGTCAGATGAGCATTTTACAACTCTGCCTCAGCTGCATTCTTCTTACTCGTGTAGATCCTCAAGGTCAGCCACAGATGAGAGATAAGGGCTTTCTCAGATCTTTCCTGGGCCTGTGCATAGCTCTGTTCATGCAGGTGGACTTTCAGATTCCCAGGGATTTGTCAGAGCTTGCCAAGGCCCCTAGTCAAAACCTCATTCTCCAGTTTTTTCTTTTACATTTTTGCTCAGCTCCTTGTTAGTTGCAACCACTGCCTCAGGCAGCTGCAATGTTAGAAAACTTTCCAATGATAAAGAATTTTAAATAAGAACTCAGAGTAAATAACCCAAAAGTAGGCATTGTTGTGCACGTCACCCAGTCGTGTCCAACTCTTTGTGACCCCAGGGGCTGTAGCCCACCAGACTCCTCTATCCATGGAATTTTCCAGGCAGGAATACTGGAGTGGGTTGCCATTTCCTTTCCCAGGGGATCTTTCTGACCCAGGGGTTGAACTCGTGTCTCCACATTGGCAGGCAGATTCTTCACCACTGTGCCACCTGGAAGCCCATATAAGTAGGAATTAAGTGACTCAATAAGGTCACAAATCAATAGCCTAAAGTAGTCAGGACTCATAACACAAAAGAGAAAACTGAGCTCATAAAAAAAATTGGTAATATAGCGTCAACATATTTTATTCTTAGTTCTGCATATGACACTGTGTCAGGAAGACACAAAGGATTTTACTGAGTTACTGGGTTACTGAAAATAGAATATCTTATGTCAAGGGGACAGCAACTCTTAGCAGTATTTAATGAAACGTTTTGCTCAATATTCCCTCTTTTCAAAAGAAGCTAGGAATCTAGATTTTGTTCCTTATTTTAAAAATAATAAACAGTGCACAGAACAAAGGACATTTCAGGTTTAGTTCAGACTGATGTTCACCATTTTGGAAACTCTGTAATACTTGGATAAAGTCTATGTTAAAGAGAATATAGAAATATCTGATTTAAATAAATGAAGTTCCAAATACAAGCAATGATCTTCTTAACATATGCACAAAACACCAAAATTTATGTTAACAGCAATATAGCTGAAAGATGGTCAGATTGGGTTTCAGAAATGTTTTTGCAACCTGATTATATTGCTTAGTAGATATACAGGAACATCATCTATCATCACTCTTTGATAAGAATAAAGTGACACATGGAAAATGCCTGGGAAGTCATGAAGTACTTTAAAAATTCATAGCATCATAATTAAATTGTATTAATAATATTATTAATTTCTTAAAAAAAAAACTTTCCACTGACTATTTTCAACAAATGTCCTAACAGTAATGTTGTTTGCACAGAGAAAGTTCTGAAAGCTCTGAGAATCCATCTTTACAGACAATTTGCAAATAGGTCACAGAGTGACAACTCTCTGAAATGAAGCTTTTGGAGCACTCCAAACCCATTCTTTCCCCTCCCTCTTGACCGCTAGTTGCTGGCCTTCATGGCTATCACAGTTGCAAGGTTGTTGGTTTCGAAGGCTACCTAAAGAGGTGGGGTGAGAGGGATGGGAACAGGGATGGGAACAAGTTAAAATGTCATGATCTCACTGTGCTTAACGAGATTTAGCCATTTTTCTTAGACAAATGCTCCTCGAATTGCTGCAAGTTTTGGCGATTTCTAGAGTCCTGAAAAAGTTGACTTTGTTTTTGCTTATCACTTTTCTAGAGGAGGGGGTTTTTCAGAGGTCCTTGCTCCACCATTTTGTAAGTGTGTCTCTCAAAGAAACATGTTAAATATCTTTTTGATTCAAGTCTACATTTTTTGTTTCCTTCTACTCACACAATAGAATACATCTTTCATCTTCTCTCCTTCAGTGAGTGAATTAAATCAGAGAAGAGAGATGAACAAAACATATTTTTCCGATTTTCTTCAGTAGTTTCCTTGTGTTATAGAGGAAAGTGTTAGGTAGGAGAAAGGTGTTTCTTTCCAAAGAAACAAATATAATCCATAAGTACAGGCTTTCCAGTTCTGTGATAGTCACAAAATGAACTGGGACAGGAAGATGTGTTCGATTAAGGAGTATTGGAAAGGGTATGTAATATTCTATTAAAAAAAAAAAAAGTGCTTTAATGCCTGAGTTTCCTACACAGAGAAGAATGTAGTTTCTACACAGGCCAGGTAGGTTATGATTACTCAACTCCGAAGCTCACTTTGCCAGTATTAACTCCTTCCCATAGCTTCCTTCACATATCAGAGGCTGAGGTGAATGAGATGCAAAATAACCATGATCAGTACATCCCTTCTTGAGTGAAACTGGAACTGGTAAAGGGTCACAGAAACTGGGAGAGATTCGTTCCTGGTGATATTGGGCCAAATTCCAGAAGCCAAGGGAGGAGTGGGCAGGACATTTGCATGTATGACATCGCCCGGAAGATCCAGCCCCAGAGCATATAAACAGGTGAGTTGTCGCTTTTACCCAGTTCCGGGCTCAGCATTTTGCAAGCAGATTGAAACACCATGGCAATCCTGAGGTCCCTGCTGCTGCCACTGGGGTTGCTTCTATGCCTCTGGCTTCTGTGTTCTCCGGCCAGCTGTACAAATTCCACTACCAATTGCAAGCCGTTCTTGTCGGTCACACAAGAAATCCTCACTAATCCACATCAGCCCAGATATCTATAAGAGCAACACACTCTACACAGGTAGTAGAATCGTTCTCTCTGCTTTCCTTTGTTCTCTGAAGGGAGATCAAGCCAGAATTGCAGGACATACCCCTCCATCCCTGCTCTCAATGACACACACAAAGTGTGTGTCTTTGACCTGGCTGGGACATTGACTGCAGAAGGGAGAATGAGAATGTGGGAATGGGTGGATTGGGTGGGACGCTTCCTGCATGTCCCCTCTGTGAAGCTGAGCCACGAGAGTCAAGACGCCCCAACACTCAGGTTAAGCAAGTCGCGGCAAGAGCACAACTGTGGCAAGTTCTCTCACTTAAAGTGGACTTAAACTGTCTGTATTTGGGAGGGGGGAGGCATTTTTATTATTTTAAGAAGCAATAATTGCACCTCAGTTTGTGGTCTTTTCCCATCCACTTGATAAAACGATGCCACCATGGATGACTGTGTACTGTGCAACTCCAGGAAACACTGCTCACATTCAGTCCATGGGCAGAACATCCAGTGAGTGAGACATGGGCAGAACATCCAGTGAGTGAGACAGGGAAATCGTTACGCCCCACCCAGTAAATGAGGAGTGTGAAGCTGAGAGAAGTTAAATGACTTGCTCAGGGTCTCACAGCTAGTAAGTGGCAGAAGTGCCTCTTGAATCTTAGTCTTTTCATTCTGAATCCAGTGCTTTTCCTTGATGTGCCTAGAACTATTATATAAACATCCCTTTGGGATCAGTCAGACCTGCAAGTCAAGGCAAGTGCTCTCTAATACAACGTTCATAATAACAATAAATTTAATATGGTTGTTTACATGTACCAATACATTTAGCCCTCACAGTGACCTGCTGGGTAGATGCTGTTGTCATCCCCTGTTTGTAAATGAGAAAACAGGCAGAGATGCCAGGGAATCGCTCAGGTCACAGATCCACTTAAATGATGGATCTGGGATCTGAACTTGAGCTTTCTAGCTTCAGAGACCCTTCTCTTAATCACAACACTGTACAGCTCTCAATTACAGGAGTGAGAGCTGAGACATCTTCCTGTGTTCTGAGTGCTGATCTAAGGGGAAACGCTAGTATCATCTGCATTTTACAGAATGAGAACTTGAGGCACCGGGGAGTTAAG
>NW_020190472.1:0-15299 GCF_002263795.3 Bos taurus
GATCTTGCACTGATCACGTGGCTATCATGCACTTCTCACGTGGCTGATCATGCAATGGTCACGCAGCTACCATGTACTGGTCACATGACTGATCATGCACTGATCACGTAATTGATCGTGCACTGATCACCTGGCTTATCATGCATTGATCATGTGACTGATCATGTGCTGATCATGTTTGGTGTCATACACTGATAATGTGCCTCTGGAGGCAATGAACAAAGAGCTGAGTAGGCAGGAATCAGTCAGCAGGCAATAATCATGGAACTCAGCTGTGAGAAATCATGCTGCTCAGCTGGCAATAATCAAGTAGATGAGCAGGCAGGAATTACGCAGCACAGGTGTCAATTGTCAAGGAGATGACAGGCAGGAATCGTGCAGCTCAGCTGGCAATTGTCAAGCAGATGAGCAGACAGTAATCACGAAGCTCAGCAGGCCCTGATCACGAGACTGAGCATGCACTGTTCACGTGGCTGATCACACACCTATCACGTGACTAATCATGCACTGATCACGTGGCTTTCATGCACTGATCACATGTATGCGCATGCACTGATCACGTAACTGTATGCACTGATGACGTGGCTATCATGCACTGATGACGTGGCTGATCATGCACTGATCATGTGACTGATCATGCACTGATCACGTAGCTATCTTGCACTGATCACTTGGCTGATCATACACTCATCACTGGACTGATCATGCACGGATCACGTGGCTGATCATACACTGATCACGTGACTGATCATGCACTGATCACGTGGCTATCATGCACTGATCACTTGGCTGGTCATACACTGATCACGTGCCTGGTCATGCACTGATCACGTGGCTGATCATGCACTTATCACATGACTGATCATGCACTGATCACGTGGCTGATCATGCACTGCTCACGTAATTGATCATGCACTGATCACGTGGCTTATCATACACTCATCACGGGACTGATCATGCACTTATCACGACACTATCATGCATTGATTACATGACTCCACATGCACTGATCATGTGGATGATCATACACTGATTACGTGACTGATCATGCACTGATCACGGGACTGATCATGCACTGATCAGGTGGCTATCATGCACTGATCACTTGGATGGTCATACACTGATCACGTGCCTGGTCATGCACAGATTACGTGACTGATCATGCACTGATCACGTGGCTGATCATGCACTGATCACGTGGCTATCATGCACTGATCACTTGGATGGTCATACACCCATCACATGTCTGGTCATGTACAGATTACGTGACGGATCATGCACTGATCACGTGGCTATCATGCACTGATCACGTGACTGATCATGCTCTGATCACTTGGCTATCATGCACTGATCACGTGCCTGGTCATGCGCAGATTACGTGACTGATCATGCACTGATCACGTGACTGCTCATGCACTGATCACCTGGCTATCATGCACTACTCACGTGGCTGATCATGCAATGATCATGTAGCTACCATGTACTGGTCACGTGACTGATCATACACCCATCAGGTGACGGATCATGCACTGATCACGTGGCTATCATGCACTGTTCACGTGGCTGATCATACACTGATCACCTGCCTGGTCATGCACAGATCACGTGACTAATCATGAACTGATCACGTAGCTATCATGCACTGATCACCTGGCTGATCATGCACTGATCACCTGGCTATCATGCAATGATCACGTGGCTATCATGCACGGATCACGTGGCTGATCATGCACTGATACCGTGACAGAGCATGGACTGATCACATGACTATCATGTAGTGATCACGTGACTTAATGGCGCTGATCATGTGACTGATCATGCGCTGATCATGTTTGCTATCATACACTGATCATGTGCCTCTGGAGGCAATAAACAAAGAGCTGAGTAGACACGAATCAAACAGTCAGCAGGCAACAATCATGGAAATCAGCTGTGAGGAATCATGCTGCTCAGCTGGCAATAATCAAGCAGCTGAGCAGGCAGCAATTACGCAGGACAGCTGGAAATTGTCAAGCAGATGACAGGCAGGAATCGTGCAGCTCAGCTGGCAATTGTCAAGCAGATGAGCAGACAGTAATCACGAAGCTCAGCAGGCCCTGATCACGAGACTGAGCATGCACTGTTCACGTGGCTGATCACACACCTATCACGTGACTAATCATGCACTGATCACGTGGCTTTCATGCACTGATCACATGTATGCGCATGCACTGATCACGTAACTGTATGCACTGATGACGTGGCTATCAAGCACTGATGACGTGGCTGATCATGCACTGATCATGTGACTGATCATGCACTGATCACGTAGCTATCTTGCACTGATCACTTGGCTGATCATACACTCATCACTGGACTGATCATGCACTGATCACGTGACTGATCATGCACTGATCATCTGGCTATCATGCACTCATTACCTGGCTATCGTGCACTGATCACGTGGTTGATCATACACTGATCACGAGACTGATCATACACTGATCACGTGACTGATCATGCACTGATCACGTGACTGATCATACACTGATCACGTGACTGATAATGCACTGATCATCTGGCTATCATGCACTCATTACCTGGCTATCGTGCACTGATCACGTGGTTGACCATACACTGATCACGAGACTGATCATGCATTGATCACGTCTATATCATGCACTGATCACATGACTGCCCATGCACTCATCACGTGGATGATCATACACTGATCATGTGACAGATCATGCAGTGACCACGTAGCTATCATGCACTGATCAAGTGGCTGATCATACTCTGCTCCCGAAACTGATCATGCACTGATCACGTGACTATCATGCACTGCTCAAGTGGCTGATCATGCAATGATCACGTAGCTACCATGTACTGGTCACGTGACTCATCATGCACAGATCACGTAAGTGATCATGCACTGTTCACGTGACTGATCATGTACTGATCACGTGACTGATCATGCACTGATCACGTGGCTATCATGCACTGCTCACGTGGTGATCATACAATGATCACGTAGCAACCATGTACTGGTCACGTGAGTGATCATGCACTGATCACGTAATTGATCATGCACTGATCACGGGGATCATCATGCACTGATCACGTGACTGTTCATGCTCTGATCACGTGACTGATCATGCACTGATCACGTGGCTATCATGCACTGATCACGTGGCTGATCATACACTGATCTCGTGCCTGGTCATGCAGAGATCACGTGACTAATCATGAACTGATTACGTGGCTATAATGCACTGATCACGTGGCTATCATGCACTGATCAGGTGGCTATCATTCACTGATCACGTGGCTGATGATGCACTGATCATGTGGCTGATCATGAACTCATCAAGCGATGAGCATGCAGTGATCACATGTCTGAATGGCGCTGATCATGTGACTGATCACTTGGCTATCAATGCACTGGTGATGTCCCTCAGAAGGCAATAATTAAAGGCTGAGCAGGAACGAATCACAAAATCAACAGGCAATAATCATGGACCTCAGCTGTGACGAATCATTCTGCTCAGCTGGCAATAATCAACAGCTGAGCAGGCAGGAATAACGCAGCTCAGCTGGCAATAATCAAGCAGATGAGCAGGCAGGAGTAACGCAGCTCAGCTGGCAATTATGCAGCATGATGAGCAGAAAGGAATCACGCAGGCTCAGCTGGAAATTATCCAGCAGATATCAGGCCAGGAACTCAAACGCAGCTTCAGCTTCATCAATTGGTCACTAAGCTGAAGTTAGACAGGATCACGCAGCTCAGCAGGCCCTGATCACGTTGACATGCACCCCAGTGTAACAGGTGGCTGATCAACACTGATCAGTGTATGTGATCATGCACTGAACACGGTGCTATCTTTCTCTGATCACGTGGCTATCATGCATGACATGTGACTGTGCATGCAATGAACACGTGACTGTTCATTCACTGATCACGTGGTTATTATGCACTGATCACGTGGCTGATCATGCATGATACGTGACTGAGCATGGATGGTCACATGACTATCATGTAGTGATCACGTGACTTAATGGCGCTGATCATGTGACTGATCATGCACTGATCATGTTTGCTATCATACACTGATCATGTGCCTCTGGAGGCAATAAACAAAGAGCTGAGTAGGCACGAATCAAACAGTCAGCAGGCAATAATCATGGAAGTCAGCTGTGAGGAATGCTGCTCAGCTGGCAATAATCAAGCAGCTGAGCAGGCAGGAATTACGCAGCACAGCTGGCAATTGTCAAGCAGATGACAGGCAGGAATCGTGCAGCTCAGCTGGCAATTGTCAAGCAGATGAGCAGACAGTAATCACGCAGCTCAGCAGGCCCTGATCACGTGACTGAGCATGCACTGTTCACGTGGCTGGTCACACACCTGTCACGTGATGATCATGCACTGATCACGTGGCTCTATGCACTGATCACGTGTATGCGCATGCACTGATCACGTAACTGTATGCACTGATCACGTAGCTATCTTGCACTGATCACTTGTCTGATCATACACTCATCACGGGACTGATCATGCACTGATCACGACGCTATCATGCATTGATTACATGACTCCACATGCACTGATCACGTGGATGATCATACACTGATCACGTAACTGATCATGCACTGATCACGTGACTGATCATGCACTGATCACGTGGCTATCATGCACTTATCACGTGATTGCGCATGCACTGATCACGTACTGTATGCACTGATGACGTGGCTATCATGCAGTGGTGACGTGGCTGATCATGCACTGATCATGTGACTGATCATGCACTGATCACGTAGCTATCTTGCACTGATCACTAAGCTGATCATACACTCATCACGGGACTGATCATGCACTGATCACGACGCTATCATGCATTGATTACATGACTCCACATGCACTGATCTCGTGACTGATCATACACTGATCACGTGGCTGATAATGCACTGATCACGGTGACTGATCATGCACTGATCATGTGACTGATCTTGCACTGATCACGTGGCTATCATGCACTTCTCACGTGCTGATCATGCAATGGTCACGCAGCTACCATGTACTGGTTCACATGACTGATCATGCACTGATCACGTAATTGATCGTGCACTGATCACCTGGCTTATCATGCATTGATCATGTGACTGATCATGTGCTGATCATGTTTGGTGTCATACACTGATAATGTGCCTCTGGAGGCAATGAACAAAGAGCTGAGTAGGCAGGAATCAGTCAGCAGGCAATATCATGGAACTCAGCTCTGAGAAATCATGCTGCTCAGCTGGCAATAATCAAGTAGATGAGCAGGCAGGAATTACGCAGCACAGTGTCAGTTGTCAAGGAGATGACAGGCAGGAATCGTGCAGCTCAGCTGGCAATTGTCAAGCAGATGAGCAGACAGTAATCACGAAGCTCAAGCAGGCCCTGATCACGAGACTGAGCATGCACTGTTCACGTGGCTGATCACACACCTATCACGTGACTAATCATGCACTGATCACGTGGCTTTCATGCACTGATCACATGTATGCGCATGCACTGATCACGTAACTGTATGCACTGATGACGAGGCTATCATGCACTGATGACGTGGCTGATCATGCACTGATCATGTGACTGATCATGCACTGATCACGTAGCAATCTTGCACTGATCACTTGGCTGATCATACACTCATCACTGGACTGATCATGCACTGATCACGTGACTGATCATGCACTGATCATCTGGCTATCATGCACTCATTACCTGGCTATCGTGCACTGATCACGTGGTTGATCATACACTGATCACGAGACTGATCATACACTGATCACGTGACTGATCATGCACTGATCACGTGACTGATCATACACTGATCACGTGACTGATCAGCACTGATCACATGAACTTGATAATAGCACTGATCATCTGGCTATCATGCACTCATTACCTGGCTATCGTGCACTGAATCACGTGGTTGACCATACACTGATCACGAGACTGATCATGCATTGATCACGTCTATATCATGCACTGATCACATGACTGCCCATGCACTCATCACGTGGATGATCATACACTGATCATGTGACAGATCATGCAGTGACCACGTAGGCTATCATGCACTGATCAAGTGGCTGATCATACTCTGCTCCCAAAACTGATCATGCACTTGATCACGTGACTATCATGCACTGCTCAAGTGGCTGATCAATGCAATGATCACGTAGCTACCATGTACTGGTCACGTGACTCATCATGCACAGATCACGTAAGTGATCAGGCACTGTTCACGTGACTGATCATGTACTGATCACGTGACTGATCATGCACTGATCACGTGGCTATCATGCACTGCTCACGTGGTGATCATACAATGATCACGTAGCAACCATGTACTGGTCACGTGACTGATCATGCACTGATCACGTAATTGATCCTGCACTGATCACGTGGCTCATCATGCACGCATCACGTGACTGTTCACGCACCTATCACTTGACTGATCATGCACTGATCACGTGGCTATAATGCACTGATCACTTGGCTGATCATACACGGTTCACGTGCCTGGTCATGCACAGATCACGTGACTAATCATGAACTGATCACGTGGCTATAATTCACTGATCATGTGGATATCATGCACTGATTACGTGCCTGTCATGCACAGATCACGTGACTAATAATGAACTGATCACGTAGGTATCATGCACTGATCACGTTACTGATTATACACTGTTCTCGTGTCTGATCATGCACTGATCACGTGGATGATCATACACTGCTCACGTTGCTGATCATGCACTGATCACGTGTCTATCATGCAGTGCTCACATGGCTGACCCTGCAATGATCACGTAGCTAACATGTACTGGTCACGTGACTGATCATGCAATGGTAACGTAATTGATCATGCACTGATCACGTGACTGATCATGCACTGATCACGTGACTGATCTTGCACTGATCACGTGGCTATCATGCACTGCTCACGCGGCTGATCATGCAATGATCACGCAGCTACCATGTACTGGTCACATGACTGATCATGCACTGATCACGTATATGATCATGCACTGATCACCTGGCTTATCATGCATTGATCATGTGACTGATCATGTGCTGACATGTTTGGTGTCATACACTGATAATGTGCTTCTGGAGGCAATGAACAAAGAGCTGAGTAGGCAGGAATCAGTCAGCAGGCAATAATCATGGAACTCAGCTCTGAGAAATCATGCTGCTCAGCTGGCAATAATCAAGTAGATGAGCAGGCAGGAATTACGCAGCACAGGTGGTCAATTGTCAAGGAGATAACAGGCAGGAATCGTGCAGCTCAGCTGGCAATTGTCAAGCAGATGAGCAGACAGTAATCCGCAGCTCAGCAGGCCCTGATCACGTGACTGAGCAGCACTGTTCACGTGGCTGATCAATAAACTAGATCACTGATCACTTGGATATCATGCACTGATCACGTGGCTCTCATGCACTGATCACGTGTATGCGCATGCACTGATCACGTAACTGATGCACTGATCACGTAGCTATCTTGCACTGATCACTTGTCTGATCATACACTCATCACGGGACTGATAATGCACTGATTACATGACTCCACATGCACTGATCACGTGGTTGATCATTACAGTGATCACGTGACTGATCATGCACTGATCACGTCTATATCATGCACTGATCACATGACTGCCCATGCACTGATCACGTGGATGATCATACACTAATCATGTGACAGATCATGCAGTGATCATTTGGCTATCATGCACTGATCAAGTGCTGATCATACTCTGCTCCCGAAACTGATCATGCACTGAATCACGTGACTATCATGCACTGCTCAAGTGGTGATCATGCAATGATCACGTAGCTACCATGTACTGGATCCCGTGAGTGACCATGCACTGATCACGTAATTGGATCATGCACTGATCACGTACTGACCATGCACTAATTACGTGGCTATCATGCACTGTTGACGTGGCTGATCATGCACTGATCACGTGACTGATCATGCACTGATCAGTAATTATCATGCACTGATCACGTGCCTGGTCATGAACAGATCACGTGACTTATCATGAACTGATCACGTGGTACCAGGCACTGATCACGTGGATATCATGCACTGATCATGTGGCTGATCATACACCTATCACTTGACTGATCATGCACTGATCACGTGGCTATCATGCACTGATCACGTGGCTGATATAACACTGCTCACATGCCTGGCATGCACAGATCACGTGACTAATCATGAACTGATCACGTGGGTATCAGGCACTGATCACGTGGATATCATGCACTGATCATGTGCCTGATCATACACCTATCACGTGACTGATTCCTGCAGTGATCACGTGGCTATCATGCATTGCTCACGTGGTTGATCATGCAATTATCACATAGCTACCATGTACTGGTTACGTGGCTGATCATACACTGCTCACTGAAGTGATCATGCAATGATCACGTGGCTATCATGCACTGCTCACGTGGTTGATCATGCAATGTTCAGGTAGCTACCATGTACTGGTCACGTGATTGATCATGCATGGATCATGTGACTGATCATGCACTGATCACGTGGCTCTTATGCACTGTTCAGGTGTCTATCATTCACTGATCAGGTGACTATCATCCAGTGCTCACGTGGATAATCATGCACTGATCATGTAGCTATCATGCACTGATCACGTGATTGGGCATGCACTGATCACGTAACTGATCATGCACTGATCACGTGACTGATCAGGCACTGATCACGTGGCTATCATGCACTGCTCACGTGCTGATCATGCAATGATCACGTAGCTACCATGTACTGGTCACGTGAGTGATCATGCACTGATCACGTAATTGATCATGCACTGATCACGGGGATCATCATGCACTGATCACGTGACTGTTCATGCTCTGATCACGTGACTGATCATGCACTGATCACGTGGCTATCATGCACTGATCACGTGGCTGATCATACACTGATCTCGTGCCTGGTCATGCAGAGATCACGTGACTAATCATGAACTGATTACGTGGCTATAATGCACTGATCACGTGCTATCATGCACTGATCAGGTGGCTATCATTCACTGATCACGTGGCTGATGATGCACTGATCATGTGGCTGATCATGAACTCATCAAGCGGAATGAGCATGCAGTGATCACATGTCTGAATGGCGCTGTCATGTGACTGATCACTTGGCTATCATGCACTGGTGATGTCCCTCAGAAGGCAATAATTAAAGAGCTGAGCAGGAACGAATCACAAAATCAACAGGCAATAATCATGGACCTCAGCTGTGACGAATCATTCTGCTCAGCTGGCAATAATCAACAGCTGAGCAGGCAGGAATAACGCAGCTCAGCTGGCAATAATCAAGCAGATGAGCAGGCAGGAGTAACGCAGCTCAGCTGGCAATTATCAAGCTGATGAGCAGAAAGGAATCACGCAGCTCAGCTGGAAATTATCCAGCAGATTATCAGGCAGGAATAACGCAGCTCAGCTCTCAATTGTCACTAGCTGAGTAGACAGGAATCACGCAGGCTCAGCAGGCCCTGATCACGTGACATCACCCAGTGTACAGGTGGCTGATCATACACTGATCACGTGTATGTGATCATGCACTGAACACGGTGCTATCTTTCTCTGATCACGTGGCTATCATGCATGGACATGTGACTGTGCATGCACTGAACACGTGACTGTTCATTCACTGATCACGTGGTTATTATGCACTGATCACGTGGCTGATCATGCACTGATACCGTGACTGAGCATGGACTGGTCACATGACTATCAGTAGTGATCACGTGACTTAATGGCGCTGATCATGTGATGATCATGCACTGATCATGTTTGCTATCATACACTGATCATGTGCCTCTGGAGGCAATAAACAAAGAGCTGAGTAGGCACGAATCAAACAGTCAGCAGGCAATAATCATGGAAGTCAGCTGTGAGGAATGCTGCTCAGCTGGCAATAATCAAGCAGCTGAGCAGGCAGGAATTACGCAGCACAGCTGGCAATTGTCAAGCAGATGACAGGCAGGAATCGTGCAGCTCAGCTGGCAATTGTCAAGCAGATGAGCAGACAGTAATCACGCAGCTCAGCAGGCCCTGATCACGTGACTGAGCATGCACTGTTCACGTGGCTGGTCACACACCTGTCACGTGACTGATCATGCATGATCACGTGGCTCTCATGCACTGATCACGTGTATGCGCATGCACTGATCACGTAACTGTATGCACTGATCATGTAGCTATCTTGCAACTGATCACTTGTCTGATCATACACTCATCACGGGACTGATCATGCACTGATCACGACGCTATCATGCATTGATTACATGACTCCACATGCACTGATCACGTGGATGATCATACACTGATCACGTAACTGATCATGCACTGATCACGTGACTGATCATGCACTGATCACGTGGCTATCATGCACTTATCACGTGATTGCGCATGCACTGATCACGTAACTGTATGCACTGATGACGTGGCTATCATGCAGTGGTGACGTGGCTGATCATGCACTGATCATGTGACTGATCATGCACTGATCACGTAGCTATCTTGCACTGATCACTAAGCTGATCATACACTCATCACGGGACTGATCATGCACTGAACACGACGCTATCATTCATTGATTACATGACTCCACATGCACTGATCTCGTGACTGATCATACACTGATCACGTGGCTGATCATGCACTGATCACGTGACTGATATGCACTGATCGACTGTGACTGATCTTGCACTGATCACGGTGGCTATCAATGCACTTCTCACGTGGCTGATCATGCATGGTCACGGCAGCTACCATGTACTGGTCACATGACTGATCATGGCACTATCACGTAATTGATCGTGCACTGATCACCTGGCTTATCATGCATTGATCATGTGACTGATCATGTGCTGATCATGTTGTGTCATACACTGCATAATGTGCCCTCTGGAGGGCAATGACAAAGAGCTGAGTAGGCAGGAATCAGTCAGCAGGCAATAATCATGGAACTCAGCTGTGAGAAATCATGCTGCTCAGCTGGCAATAATCAAGTAGATGAGCAGGCAGGAATTACGCAGCACAGGTGTCAATTGTCAAGGAGATGACAGGCAGGAATCGTGCAGCTCAGCTGGCAATTGTCAAGCAGATGAGCAGACAGTAATCACGAAGCTCAGCAGGCCCTGATCACGAACTGAGCATGCACTGTTCACGTGGCTGATCACACACCTATCACGTGACTAATCATGCACTGATCACGTGGCTTTCATGCACTGATCACTTGTATGAGCATGCACTGATCACGTAACTGTATGCACTGATGACGTGGCTATCATGCACTGATGACGTGGCTGATCATGCACTGATCATGTGACTGATCATGCACTGATCACGTAGCTATCTTGCACTGATCACTTGGCTGATCATACACTCATCACTGGACTGATCATGCACGGATCACGTGGCTGATCATACACTGATCACGTGACTGATCATGCACTGATCACGTGGCTATCATGCACTGATCACTTGGCTGGTCATACACTGATCACGTGCCTGGTCATGCACTGATCACGTGGGCTGATCATGCACTTATCACATGACTGATCATGCACTGATCACGTGGCTGATCATGCACTGCTCACGTAATTGATCATGCACTGATCACGTGGCTTATCATACACTCATCACGGGACCTGATCATGCACTTATCACGACACTATCATGCATTGATTACATGACTCCACATGCACTGATCATGTGGATGATCATACACTGATTACGTGACTGATCATGCACTGATCACGGGACTGATCATGCACTGATCAGGTGGCTATCATGCACTGATCACTTGGATGGTCATACACTGATCACGTGCCTGGTCATGCACAGATTACGTGACTGATCATGCACTGATCACGTGGGCTGATCATGCACTGATCACGTGGCTATCATGCACTGATCACTTGGATGGTCATACACCCATCACATGTCTGGTCATGTACAGATTACGTGACGGATCATGCACTGATCACGTGGCTATCATGCACTGATCACGTGACTGATCATGCTCTGATCACTTGGCTATCATGCACTGATCACGTGCCTGGTCATGCGCAGATTACGTGACTGATCATGCACTGATCACGTGACTGCTCATGCACTGATCACCTGGCTATCATGCACTACTCACGTGGCTGATCATGCAATGATCATGTAGCTACCATGTACTGGTCACGTGACTGATCATACACCATCAGGTGACGGATCATGCACTGATCACGTGGCTATCATGCACTGTTCACGTGGCTGATCATACACTGATCACCTGCCTGGTCATGCACAGATCACGTGACTAATCATGAACTGATCACGTAGCTATCATGCACTGATCACCTGGCTGATCATGCACTGATCACCTGGCTATCATGCAATGATCACGTGGCTATCATGCACGGATCACGTGGCTGATCATGCACTGATACCGTGACAGAGCATGGACTGATCACATGACTATCATGTAGTGATCACGTGACTTAATGGCGCTGATCATGTGACTGATCATGCGTGATCATGTTTGCTATCATACACTGATCATGTGCCTCTGGAGGCAATAAACAAAGAGCTGAGCTAGACACGCAATCCAAACAGTCAAGCAGGCAACAATCATGGAAATCAGTCTTGTGAGGAATCATAGCTGCTCAGCTGGGCAAGTATTCATGCAGCTGACAGGGGGGGCCGCAATTACGCAGGACAAGCTGGTAAATTGGTTCAGCAGATGACAGGCAGGAAATACTGGTGTGCAGCTCCGCTGGCAATTGTCAAGCAGCATGAGCAGACATGTAAATCAGCCGAAAGCTCAGCATGGCCCTGATCACGAGACTGAGCATGCACTGTTCACGTGGCTGATCACACACCTATCACGTGACTAATCATGCACTGATCACGTGGCTTTCATGCACTGATCACATGTATGCGCATGCACTGATCACGTAACTGTATGCACTGATGACGTGGCTATCAAGCACTGATGACGTGGCTGATCATGCACTGATCATGTGACTGATCATGCACTGATCACGTAGCTATCTTGCACTGATCACTTGGCTGATCATACACTCATCACTGGACTGATCATGCACTGATCACGTGACTGATCATGCACTGATCATCTGGCTATCATGCACTCATTACCTGGCTATCGTGCACTGATCACGTGGTTGATCATACACTGATCACGAGACTGATCATACACTGATCACGTGACTGATCATGCACTGATCACGTGACTGATCATACACTGATCACGTGACTGATAATGCACTGATCATCTGGCTATCATGCACTCATTACCTGGCTATCGTGCACTGATCACGTGGTTGACCATACACTGATCACGAGACTGATCATGCATTGATCACGTCTATATCATGCACTGATCACATGACTGCCCATGCACTCATCACGTGGATGATCATACACTGATCATGTGACAGATCATGCAGTGACCACGTAGCTATCATGCACTGATCAAGTGGCTGATCATACTCTGCTCCCGAAACTGATCATGCACTGATCACGTGACTATCATGCACTGCTCAAGTGGCTGATCATGCAATGATCACGTAGCTACCATGTACTGGTCACGTGACTCATCATGCACAGATCACGTAAGTGATCATGCACTGTTCACGTGACTGATCATGTACTGATCACGTGACTTATCATGCACTGATCACGTGGCTATCATGCACTGCTCACGTTGGTGATCATACAATGATCACGTAGCAACCATGTACTGGTCACGTGAGTGATCATGCACTGATCACGTAATTGATCATGCACTGATCACGGGGATCATCATGCACTGATCACGTGACTGTTCATGCTCTGATCACGTGACTGATCATGCACTGATCACGTGGCTATCATGCACTGATCACGTGGCTGATCATACACTGATCTCGTGCCTGGTCATGCAGAGATCACGTGACTAATCATGAACTGATTACGTGGCTATAATGCACTGATCACGTGGCTATCATGCACTGATCAGGTGGCTATCATTCACTGATCACGTGGCTGATGATGCACTGATCATGTGGCTGATCATGAACTCATCAAGCGGATGAGCATGCAGTGATCACATGTCTGAATGGCGCTGATCATGTGACTGATCACTTGGCTATCATGCACTGGTGATGTCCCTCAGAAGGCAATAATTAAAGAGCTGAGCGGGAACGAATCACAAAATCAACAGGCAATAATCATGGACCTCAGCTGTGACGAATCATTCTGCTCAGCTGGCAATAACAACAGCTGAGCAGGCAGGAATAACGCAGCTCAGCTGGCAATAATCAAGCAGATGAGCAGGCAGGAGTAACGCAGCTCAGCTGGCAATTATCAAGCGATGAGCAGAAAGGAATCACGCAGCTCAGCTGGAAATTATCCAGCAGATTATCAGGCAGGAATAACGCAGCTCAGCTCTCAATTGTCACTAAGCTGAGTAGACAGGAATCACGCAGCTCAGCAGGCCCTGATCACGTGACATCACCCAGTGTACAGGTGGCTGATCATACACTGATCACGTGTATGTGATCATGCACTGAACACGGTGCTATCTTTCTCTGATCACGTGGCTATCATGCATGGACATGTGACTGTGCATGCACTGAACACGTGACTGTTCATTCACTGATCACGTGGTTATTATGCACTGATCACGTGGCTGATCATGCACTGATACCGTGACTGAGCATGGACTGGTCACATGACTATCATGTAGTGATCACGTGACTTAATGGCGCTGATCATGTGACTGATCATGCACTGATCATGTTTGCTATCATACACTGATCATGTGCCTCTGGAGGCAATAAACAAAGAGCTGAGTAGGCACGAATCAAAACAGTCAGCAGGCAATAATCATGGAAGTCAGCTGTGAGGAATGCTGCTCAGCTGCAATAATCAAGCAGCTGAGCAGGCAGGAATTACGCAGCACAGCTGGCAATTGTCAAGCAGATGACAGGCAGGAATCGTGCAGCTCAGCTGGCAATTGTCAAGCAGATGAGCAGACAGTAATCACGCAGCTCAGCAGGCCCTGATCACGTGACTGAGCATGCACTGTTCACGTGGCTGGTCACACACCTGTCACGTGACTGATCATGCACTGATCACGTGGCTCTCATGCACTGATCACGTGTATGCGCATGCACTGATCACGTAACTGTATGCACTGATCATGTAGCTTATCTTGCACTGATCACTGTCTGAT
>NW_020190473.1:0-5000 GCF_002263795.3 Bos taurus
CCACCGCCGAGGCCGGGTTAGGGTTAGGGTTAGGGTAGGCTTAGGGCGTTAGGGTTCGCGTACCCCTGCCCCCCGACACCCCGCACCCCGGATTAGGGTTAGGGTTAGGGTTAGGGTTAGGGTTCGCGTACCCCTGCCCCCGACACCCCGCACCCCCACCGCCGAGGCCGGGTTAGGGTTAGGGTTAGGGTTAGGGTTAGGGTTAGGGTTAGGGTTAGGGTTCGCGTACCCCGCCCCCGACACCCCGCACCCCCACCGCCGAGGCCGGGTTAGGGTTAGGGTTAGGGGTTAGGGTTAGGGTTAGGGTTCGCGTACCCCTGCCCCCCCACACCCCCCACCCCCCCCGAGGCCGGGTTAGGGTTAGGGTTAGGGTTAGGTTAGGGTTAGGTTAGGGTTCGCGTACCCCGCCCCCCGACACCCCGCACCCCCACCGCCGAGGCCGGGTTAGGGTTAGGGTTAGGGTTAGGGTTAGGGTTAGGTTAGGGTTCGCGTACCCCGTCCCCCCGACACCCCGCACCCCGCCGAGGCCGGGTTAGGGTTAGGGTTAGGGTTAGGGTTAGGGTTAGGGTTCGCGTACCCCTCCCCCCGACACCCCGCACCCCCACCGCCGAGGCCGGGTTAGGGTTAGGTTAGGTTTAGGGTTAGGGTTAGGGTTAGGGTTAGGGTTCGCGTACCCCTGCCCCCCGACACCCCGCACCCCCACCGCCGAGGCCGGGTTAGGGTTAGGGTTAGGGTTAGGGTTAGGGTTAGGCTTAGGGTTCGCGTACCCCGTCCCCCGACACCCCGCACCCCCACCGCCGAGGCCGGGTTAGGGTTAGGGTTAGGGTTAGGGTTAGGGTTAGGGTTAGGGTTCGCGTACCCCGTCCCCCCGACACCCCGCACCCCCGCCCGAGGCCGGGTTAGGGTTAGGGTTAGGGTTAGGGTTAGGGTTAGGGTTCGCGTACCCCTTCCCCGACACCCCGCACCCCCGCCGAGGCCGGGTTAGGGTTAGGCTTAGGGTTAGGCTTAGGGTTAGGGTTAGGCTTAGGGTTAGGGTTAGGGTTCGCGTACCCCTGCCCCCGACACCCCGCACCCCCACCGCCGAGGCGGGTTAGCCTCTGCCTGAGGGTCAGGGTTCGGGTCCTTTTAGAGTTATCGTTGGGGCTACGTGTGTGGCTATAATTCCAGTTATGCCCATGATTAATGTAGCGCGTGATTAGTTTAGCGGATGATTAAGTTAAGGGATGATTCAATTAGGCCCTTGATTCAATAGGCCGTGATTCAATTATGCCCGTGATTAGTTTAGCGGATGATTCCAATCAGGCCGTGATTCAATTAGGCCGTGATTAAGTTTAGCGGATTGATTCATTAGGCCGTGATTTCAATCAGGCCGTGATTCAATTAAGGCCGTGATTAGTTTAGCGGATGATTCAATTAGGCCGTGATTTCAATCAGGCCGTGATTAGTTTAGCGGATGATTCATCGGGCCGTGATTCAATCAGGCCGTGATTCAATTAGGCCCGTGATTAGTTTTAGCGGATGATTCAATCGGGCCGTGATTCAATTAGGCCGTGATTAGTTTAGCGGATGATTCAATTAGGCCGTGATTCATTTAGCACGTGATTAGGTTAGCGCGTGATTAGGTTAAAGCTAAAGAGCTTACCTGCATTGAGGGCGGGCGGGCGGGCGGGGCGGAGGTTGAAGGGCGGCCGAAACCCGGTCCGGAGCAAGCCAGCCGCGGTAGCGTAGCGGGTAGAGTCAGGCAGGCAGGTTAGGCAGGTCAGGAGTTCGAGCCCCAGGTAGGGTCACAGGCAGGTACAGGTGAGCCGCTAGCGGCCAAGGGAGGGGGACAGCCTCTTTTTTTGCGGGCGGGGCCGGCGCCGGAAGGGGCGGGACCGAGACCGGAAGCGGCCGGGACTTTTGTGTCGGAGGTTTGGATTTTCGAGTTATGTACTTATGTATTCATCGCGGATTAAATCATGGAGTTCTCTCAGTGTTTGATTTCGAATTATTTATTTATTTATTCGTTTATGTGTCGCTGATGAAATCATGTCGTTCTCGAATGCTCCTGGGTCCGAGGGGAAGGCAGGCCAGAGCGGAGCTGAGGCCGGTCAGGCTCCCAGTCACGTCTCCCACACTCCCACACTCCCGCAGCCAGCCTGCTCCTTCCTTCCTTCCTTCCTTCCTTCCTTCTTTCCTTCCTTCCCTCCCTCCCGCCCGGGCGCGAACGCTAGAAGCCGGGAACGGCTCGGCGAGGCTCCCCCAGGGCAGAGCGGCGGCCTCTCGGCCGGGGCTCCGCGCTCTCGCGCCCGCCCGGGCGCGGATCTGGAGCTCCGCCGGCCGGCGTGGAAGCTCACTCGGTCCTTCCTTCCCCATCCATCCAGGCTCGCTCGGAAGGAAGGCCCCCCACACCACATCCACACACACGTCTCTGCTCTGGAGGAGAGCTCCGGAGAAGCCCAGTCTGGCGGCCGCTTTCTCGGCACACACACACGGAGGGAAAACACGCTGGCTGGCTGGCTGGCTGGCTGGCTGGCTGGCTGGCGGTGGAGCCGCCTCTCCCCGAGCCAGGGGCAGGCGGGCAGGCGGGCGGGCGGGCGGGCGGGCCCTGGGACCCCGATTCCCTCCGTGCCGCGCTCGCTGAGTCTGGGCGGCCAAAGCACACACACAGCGTGGGAATGCGGCCCGAGCACGGGGCGCTTCCCTTCCCCCTCGGACAGAGCTCTCTCCTCGCTCGCTCGCTCGCTCGCTCGCTCGCTCGCGGGAGGCCTTGGCGGTTTGTACACACGCCCGGGCGGGTCCGGAGCCCTCTGCCGGGAGGCCCCGGCTCTCCTAGGTCCGAGCGGGGAAGGCAGGCGAGAGCGGAGCTGAGGCCGGTCAGGCTCCCCGTCACGTCTCCCACACTCCCACACCCCCGCAGCCGGCCTGCTCCTTCCTTCCTTCCTTCCTTCCCGGGCGCGAACGCTAGAAGCCGGGAACGGCTCGGCGAGGCTCCCTCCCCCAGGGCAGACTGAGCGGCCTCTCGGCCGGGGCTCCGCGCGCTCGCGCCCGCCCGGGCGCGGATCTGGAGCTCCGCCGGCCGGCGTGGAAGCTCACTCGGTCCTTCCTTCCCCATCCATCCAGGCTCGCTCGGAAGGAAGGCCCCCCACACCACATCCACACACACGTCTCTGCTCTGGAGGAGAGCTCCGGAGAAGCCCAGTCTGGCGGCCGCTTTCTCGGCACACACACACGGAGGGAAAACACGCTGGCTGGCTGGCTGGCTGGCTGGCTGGCTGGCTGGCGGTGGAGCCGCCTCTCCCCGAGCCAGGGGCAGGCGGGCAGGCGGGCGGGCGGGCGGGCGGGCCCTGGGACCCCGATTCCCCTCCGTGCCGCGCTCGCTGAGTCTGGGCGGCCAAGCACACACACAGCGTGGGAATGCGGCCCGAGCACGGGGCGCTTCCCTTCCCCCTCGGACAGAGCTCTCTCCTCGCTCGCTCGCTCGCTCGCTCGCTCGCTCGCGGGAGGCCTTGGCGGTTTGTACACACGCCCGGGCGGGTCCGGAGCCCTCTGCCGGGAGGCCCCGGCTCTCCTAGGTCCGAGCGGGGAAGGCAGGCGAGAGCGGAGCTGAGGCCGGTCAGGCTCCCCGTCACGTCTCCCACACTCCCACACCCCCGCAGCCGGCCTGCTCCTTCCTTCCTTCCTTCCTTCCCGGGCGCGAACGCTAGAAGCCGGGAACGGCTCGGCGAGGCTCCCTCCCCCAGGGCAGACTGAGCGGCCTCTCGGCCGGGGCTCCGCGCGCTCGCGCCCGCCCGGGCGCGGATCTGGAGCTCCGCCGGCCGGCGTGGAAGCTCACTCGGTCCTTCCTTCCCCATCCATCCAGGCTCGCTCGGAAGGAAGGCCCCCCACACCACATCCACACACACGTCTCTGCTCTGGAGGAGAGCTCCGGAGAAGCCCAGTCTGGCGGCCGCTTTCTCGGCACACACACACGGAGGGAAAACACGCTGGCTGGCTGGCTGGCTGGCTGGCTGGCTGGCTGGCGGTGGGAGCCGCCTCTCCCCGAGCCAGGGGCAGGCGGGCAGGCGGGCGGGCGGGCGGGCGGGCCCTGGGACCCCGATTCCCCTCCGTGCCGCGCTCGCTGAGTCTGGGCGGCCAAGCACACACACAGCGTGGGAATGCGGCCCGAGCACGGGGCGCTTCCCTTCCCCCTCGGACAGAGCTCTCTCCTCGCTCGCTCGCTCGCTCGCTCGCTCGCTCGCGGGAGGCCTTGGCGGTTTGTACACACGCCCGGGCGGGTCCGGAGCCCTCTGCCGGGAGGCCCCGGCTCTCCTAGGTCCGAGCGGGGAAGGCAGGCGAGAGCGGAGCTGAGGCCGGTCAGGCTCCCCGTCACGTCTCCCACACTCCCACACCCCCGCAGCCGGCCTGCTCCTTCCTTCCTTCCTTCCTTCCGGGCGCGAACGCTAGAAGCCGGGAACGGCTCGGCGAGGCTCCCTCCCCCAGGGCAGACTGAGCGGCCTCTCGGCCGGGGCTCCGCGCGCTCGCGCCCGCCCGGGCGCGGATCTGGAGCTCCGCCGGCCGGCGTGGAAGCTCACTCGGTCCTTCCTTCCCCATCCATCCAGGCTCGCTCGGAAGGAAGGCCCCCCACACCACATCCACACACACGTCTCTGCTCTGGAGGAGAGCTCCGGAGAAGCCCAGTCTGGCGGCCGCTTTCTCGGCACACACACACGGAGGGAAAACACGCTGGCTGGCTGGCTGGCTGGCTGGCTGGGCTGGCTGGCGGTGGAGCCGCCTCTCCCCGAGCCAGGGGCAGGCGGGCAGGCGGGCGGGCGGGCGGGCGGGCCCTGGGACCCCGATTCCCCTCCGTGCCGCGCTCGCTGAGTCTGGGCGGCCAAGCACACACACAGCGTGGGAATGCGGCCCGAGCACGGGGCGCTTCCCTTCCCCCTCGGACAGAGCTCTCTCCTCGCTCGCTCGCTCGCTCGCTCGCTCGCTCGCGGGAGGCCTTGGCGGTTTGTACACACGCCCGGGCGGGTCCG
>NW_020190473.1:10000-12644 GCF_002263795.3 Bos taurus
CCCTCGGACAGAGCTCTCTCCTCGCTCGCTCGCTCGCCATCGCTCGCTCGCTCGCGGGAGGCCTTGGCGGTTTGTACCACACGCCCGGGCGGGTCCGGAGCCCTCTGCCGGGAGGCCCCGGCTCTCCTAGGTCGAGCGGGGAAGGCAGGCGAGAGCGGAGCTGAGGCCGGTCAGGCCTCCCCGTCACGTCTCCCACACTCCCACACCCCCGCAGCCGGCCTGCTCTTCCTTCCTTCCTTCCTTCCCGGGCGCGAACGCTAGAAGCCGGGAACGGCTCGCGAGGCTCCCTCCCCCAGGGCAGACTGAGCGGCCTCTCGGCCGGGGCTCCGCGCGCTCCGCGCCCCGCCCGGGCGCGGATCTGGAGCTCCGCCGGCCGGCGCGGAAGCTCAACTCGGTCCTTCCTTCCCCATCCATCCAGGCTCGCTCGAAGGAAGGGCCCCCCACACCACATCCACACACACGTCTCTGCTCTGGAGGAGAGCTCGGAGAAGCCCAGTCTGCGGCCGCTTTCTCGGCACACACACACGGAGGGAAAACACGCTGGCTGGCTGGCTGGCTGGCTGGCTGGCTGGGCTGGCGGTGGAGCCGCCTCTCCCCGAGCAGGGGCAGGCGGGCAAGCGGGCAGGCGGGCGGGCGGGCCCTGGGACCCCGATTCCCCTCCGTGCCGCGCTCGCCTGATGATCCTGGGCGGCCAAGCACACACACAGCGTGGAATGCGGCCCGAGCACGGGGCGCTTCCCTTCCCCCTCGGACAGAGCTCTCTCCTCTCGCTCGTCGCTCGCCTCGCTCGCTGCGGGAGGCCTTGGCGGTTTGTACACACGCCCGGGCGGGTCCCGGAGCCCTCTGCCGGAGGCCCCGGCTCTCCTAGTCCGAGCGGGGAAGGCAGGCGAGAGCGGAGCTGAGGCAAGTCAACCCCCCACCCCCCCGAAATCCACACCCGCAAGCGTAGGGTCATGATTAGCTCAGGGGATGATTAGTTTAGGCCACGATTCGGTTAGGGCGTGATGAGTTTAGCGGGCCGATTACATTAAGGGGTGATTCAATCAGGCCGTGATTCGTTCAGGGGACGATTCGATCAGGCCACGAGTCAATTAGGCCGTGATTCAATCAGGCCGTGATGAGTTCAGCGGCTGATGCAATTAGGCCATGATTCATTTCGCGCGTGATTAGGTTAAGGCCACAGAGCTTCCCTGCCCTGCATTGAGAGCGGGCGGGCGGGCGGGGCGGAGGTTGAAGGGCGGCCGAAACCCGGTCCGGAGCAAGCCAGCCGCGGTAGCGTAGCGGGTAGAGTCAGGCAGGCAGGTAGGCAGGCAGGTTAGGCAGGCAGGTCAGGAGTTCGAATCCCAGGTAGGGTGTAGGATGTAGGTAGGCAGGTAGGTAGGTAGGCAGGGTCCTTAGAGCTAGGGGTGAGATAGGAACACCCTCTCTTTTTGCGGGGCGGGGCGGGCGCCGGAAGGGGCGGGACAGAGACCGGAAGCGCCCGCGACTTTTTTCGGGCAGGGGTTTTGATTTTTGAATTATTTATTTATTTATCGCTGATTAAATCACGGGTTTAGGGTTAGTGTTAGGGTTAGGGTTAGGGTTAGGGTTAGGGTTAGGGTTAGGGTTCGCGTACCCCTGCCCCCCGACACCCCGCACCCCCACCGCCGAGGCCGGGTTAGGGTTAGGGTTAGGGTTAGGCTTAGGGTTAGCGTTAGGGTTCGCGTACCCCTGCCCCCCGACACCCCGCACCCCCGGCCGAGGCCGGGTTAGGGTTAGGGTTAGGGTTAGGGTTAGGGTTCGCGTACCCCTGCCCCCCGACACCCCGTACCCCCACCGCCGAGGCCGGGTTAGGGTTAGGGTTAGGGTCAGGGTTAGGGTTAGGGTTAGGGTTCGCGTACCCCTGCCCCCCGACACCCCGCACCCCCACCGCCGAGGCCGGGTTAGGGTTAGGGTTAGGGTTAGGCTTAGGGTTAGCGTTAGGGTTCGCGTACCCCTGCCCCCGACACCCCGCACCCCCGGCGCCGAGGCCGGGTTAGGGTTAGGGTTAGGGTTAGGGTTAGGGTTCGCGTACCCCTGCCCCCCGACACCCCGTACCCCCACCGCCGAGGCCGGGTTAGGGTTAGGGTTAGGGTTAGGGTTAGGGTTAGGTTAGGGTTCGCGTACCCCTGCCCCCCGACACCCCGCACCCCCACCGCCGAGGCCGGGTTAGGGTTAGGGTTAGGGTTAGGCTTAGGGTTAGCGTTAGGGTTCGCGTACCCCTGCCCCCCGACACCCCGCACCCCCACCGCCGAGGCCGGGTTAGGGTTAGGGTTAGGTTAGCTTAGGTTAGGGTTAGGTTAGGTTAGGGTTAGGGTTCGCGTACCCCTGCCCCCGACACCCCGCACCCCCACCGCCGAGGCCGGGTTAGGGTTAGGGTTAGGGTTAGGCTTAGGGTTAGTTAGGGTTCGCGTACCCCTGCCCCCCGACACCCCGCACCCCCACCGCCGAGGCCGGTTAGGGTTAGGGTTAGGGTTAGGGTTAGGGTTAGGGTTAGGGTTAGGGTTCGCGTACCCCTGCCCCCCGACACCCCGCACCCCCCACCGCCGAGGCCGGGTTAGGGTTAGGGTCAGGCTTAGGGTTAGCGTTAGGGTTCGCGTACCCCTGCCCCCCGACACCCCCACCC
>NW_020190474.1:0-8785 GCF_002263795.3 Bos taurus
ACTTGTCGAAGCTGTAATTTTGGAACCTGAGGGGCGTCTTTCCCGGAACATGCACGGCGGGGTCACTGCCCCTGCGTGTTGTACTTCATTCACAGAGGTGGAGTTCGGAGAGGTGTCCGGGCATCGGGGTTCTTACCAAAGAAGTGGACCGGGAAAATCGGGGTGCTTCGCAATGTGGAAGCACCCACGAGGCCACGTCTGGGGGAATGTCGTCGTGACCCGGCCTCATCCTGAGGTGCGACCGGAAGGTCGGGAACCCCTTCCAGACAAAGCAGGGGAGTCGACCCTCCTGTCGAGATCAGGAGGGTAGAAGGGGCTCAGAGGAAGTGGTGCCGGAAAACCTCGGTGTTCCTCTCCAGGGAGACCGGGATGCCGGGGAACTTTGTGGGGGCGCATCAAGGGTGCCAAGTACCGTTTCGACCTCCAATTCCTAACGTGGGACTTCTCCTGAGACGCTGTAGCGGGAAAGGGCTTCATCTTGCGATGACGGGGGAACCACGTGGTTTTTCTCGAGTTGCGGCGGGATTCTCGAGTTACGACGGGGAATTCAGGATGCCTCTTGTGTTGGCCCAGGGAAGTCCAATCTTCCATTCGAGTTGCGAAGGAAAGCTGGGGATTGCTCTCGAGTGACTGCAGGGCCAATAGACCTCATCTAGGCTTGTGTCCAGAAGCCGAGGTTCCTCTCCAGGGGCGACCGGGATCTCGGGGTGGCATTCCAGACGCACCCGGGGAGACAGGCATTCATCTCGAGTGGAAGCAAAGAACCCCGCTCTGCTCTCGAGTCGCGACGGGTATCTCTTGGAGCTCACTGGGTGGACTAAAGGGAGTCAAGCCTCCTGAGGCGTTTGGAGAGAGGTCGCGAGGTTGGCCTCTAGGCCATGCAGGAGACGAAGGCCCTCATCTCCGCGATGACGGGGGAGTCTCGGGGTGGTTCTCGAGCGGCGGCCCCAGGGTGCGGTTTCTCACGAGGTGCGACGGCGAGGTCAGTGAGCCTCTCGTGGGGCGCCAGGGAAGTCGGGTCTCCATGCGAGTGGCGAGGGGGAGCGCGTCATTGCTCTCGAGTCCTGGTAGGGGAACCTGGCCTCGAGACGTGTTGAAGAAGGTCTCTCGAGGTCTTTCTCGGGTTGAGGCAGGGAACCCTGGCTTCCCTCGACTTGTGCAGGTGACCTCAGGGGGCTTCTCATGGTGGCTCTGAGAAGTCAGGGAAACTGGAGGTGGGAGGGGCCTCTCGGGACTCCACGGGGTTTGGTGCATTGGAAGAGGGCCTCATCTCCAGTTGAGGCAGGAACCTCAGGGTTCCTCTGATTTCAGACTCCGATCGCAGGGTCCCTGCAGACTGGGGACAGGAGAGTCAGGCCTCGTCTTGGGTTGAGGCATGGAACTCCGCTTGCCTCTCGAGGTGTCCCCGGGGAGAGAGGCCACTTGTCGAGCTGTATTTGGAACCTGGGGGTCTTTTCCGGACGATGCACGGGCGGGTCACTGCCCCTTCGTGTTGACTTCATTCACAGGGTGGAGTTCGGAGAGGTGTCCGGGCATCGGGTTCTTACCAAGAGGGGACCGGGAAATCGGGGTGCTTCGCAATGTGGAAGCACCCACGAGGCCACGTCTGGAATGTCGTCGTGAGCCCGGCCTCATCCTGAGGTGCGACCGGAAGGTCGGGAACCCCTTCCAGACAAAGCAGGGGAGTCGACCCTCCTGTCGAGATCAGGAGGGTAGAAGGGGCTCAGAGGAAGTGGTGCCGGAAAACCTCGGTGTTCCTCTCCAGGGAGACCGGGATGCCGGGGAACTTTGTGGGGGCGCATCAAGGGTGCCAAGTACCGTTTCGACCTCCAATTCCTAACGTGGGACTTCTCCTGAGACGCTGTAGCGGGAAAGGGCTTCATCTTGCGATGACGGGGGAACCACGTGGTTTTTCTCGAGTTGCGGCGGGATTCTCGAGTTACGACGGGGAATTCAGGATGCCTCTTGTGTTGGCCCAGGGAAGTCCAATCTTCCATTCGAGTTGCGAAGGAAAGCTGGGGATTGCTCTCGAGTGACTGCAGGGCCAATAGACCTCATCTAGGCTTGTGTCCAGAAGCCGAGGTTCCTCTCCAGGGGCGACCGGGATCTCGGGGTTGCATTCCAGACGCACCCGGGGAGACAGGCATTCATCTCGAGTGGAAGCAAAGAACCCCGCTCTGCTCTCGAGTCGCGACGGGTATCTCTTGGAGCTCACTGGGTGGACTAAAGGGAGTCAAGCCTCCTGAGGCGTTTGGAGAGAGGTCGCGAGGTTGGCCTCTAGGCCATGCAGGAGACGAAGGCCCTCATCTCCGCGATGACGGGGGAGTCTCGGGGTGGTTCTCGAGCGGCGGCCCCAGGGTGCGGTTTCTCACGAGGTGCGACGGCGAGGTCAGTGAGCCTCTCGTGGGGCGCCAGGGAAGTCGGGTCTCCATGCGAGTGGCGAGGGGGAGCGCGTCATTGCTCTCGAGTCCTGGTAGGGGAACCTGGCCTCGAGACGTGTTGAAGAAGGTCTCTCGAGGTCTTTCTCGGGTTGAGGCAGGGAACCCTGGCTTCCCTCGACTTGTGCAGGTGACCTCAGGGGGCTTCTCATGGTGGCTCTGAGAAGTCAGGGAAACTGGAGGTGGGAGGGGCCTCTCGGGACTCCACGGGGTTTGGTGCATTGGAAGAGGGCCTCATCTCCAGTTGAGGCAGGAACCTCAGGGTTCCTCTGATTTCAGACTCCGATCGCAGGGTCCCTGCAGACTGGGGACAGGAGAGTCAGGCCTCGTCTTGGGTTGAGGCATGGAACTCCGCTTGCCTCTCGAGGTGTCCCCGGGGAGAGAGGCCACTTGTCGAGCTGTATTTGGAACCTGGGGGTCTTTTCCGGACGATGCACGGGCGGGTCACTGCCCCTTCGTGTTGACTTCATTCACAGGGTGGAGTTCGGAGAGGTGTCCGGGCATCGGGTTCTTACCAAGAGGGGACCGGGAAATCGGGGTGCTTCGCAATGTGGAAGCACCCACGAGGCCACGTCTGGAATGTCGTCGTGAGCCCGGCCTCATCCTGAGGTGCGACCGGAAGGTCGGGAACCCCTTCCAGACAAAGCAGGGGAGTCGACCGTCCTGTCGAGATCAGGAGGGTAGAAGGGGCTCAGAGGAAGTGGTGCCGGAAAACCTCGGTGTTCCTCTCCAGGGAGACCGGGATGCCGGGGAACTTTGTGGGGGCGCATCAAGGGTGCCAAGTACCGTTTCGACCTCCAATTCCTAACGTGGGACTTCTCCTGAGACGCTGTAGCGGGAAAGGGCTTCATCTTGCGATGACGGGGGAACCACGTGGTTTTTCTCGAGTTGCGGCGGGATTCTCGAGTTACGACGGGGAATTCAGGATGCCTCTTGTGTTGGCCCAGGGAAGTCCAATCTTCCATTCGAGTTGCGAAGGAAAGCTGGGGATTGCTCTCGAGTGACTGCAGGGCCAATAGACCTCATCTAGGCTTGTGTCCAGAAGCCGAGGTTCCTCTCCAGGGGCGACCGGGATCTCGGGGTGGCATTCCAGACGCACCCGGGGAGACAGGCATTCATCTCGAGTGGAAGCAAAGAACCCCGCTCTGCTCTCGAGTCGCGACGGGTATCTCTTGGAGCTCACTGGGTGGACTAAAGGGAGTCAAGCCTCCTGAGGCGTTTGGAGAGAGGTCGCGAGGTTGGCCTCTAGGCCATGCAGGAGACGAAGGCCCTCATCTCCGCGATGACGGGGGAGTCTCGGGGTGGTTCTCGAGCGGCGGCCCCAGGGTGCGGTTTCTCACGAGGTGCGACGGCGAGGTCAGTGAGCCTCTCGTGGGGCGCCAGGGAAGTCGGGTCTCCATGCGAGTGGCGAGGGGGAGCGCGTCATTGCTCTCGAGTCCTGGTAGGGGAACCTGGCCTCGAGACGTGTTGAAGAAGGTCTCTCGAGGTCTTTCTCGGGTTGAGGCAGGGAACCCTGGCTTCCCTCGACTTGTGCAGGTGACCTCAGGGGGCTTCTCATGGTGGCTCTGAGAAGTCAGGGAAACTGGAGGTGGGAGGGGCCTCTCGGGACTCCACGGGGTTTGGTGCATTGGAAGAGGGCCTCATCTCCAGTTGAGGCAGGAACCTCAGGGTTCCTCTGATTTCAGACTCCGATCGCAGGGTCCCTGCAGACTGGGGACAGGAGAGTCAGGCCTCGTCTTGGGTTGAGGCATGGAACTCCGCTTGCCTCTCGAGGTGTCCCCGGGGAGAGAGGCCACTTGTCGAGCTGTATTTGGAACCTGGGGGTCTTTTCCGGACGATGCACGGGCGGGTCACTGCCCCTTCGTGTTGACTTCATTCACAGGGTGGAGTTCGGAGAGGTGTCCGGGCATCGGGTTCTTACCAAGAGGGGACCGGGAAATCGGGGTGCTTCGCAATGTGGAAGCACCCACGAGGCCACGTCTGGAATGTCGTCGTGAGCCCGGCCTCATCCTGAGGTGCGACCGGAAGGTCGGGAACCCCTTCCAGACAAAGCAGGGGAGTCGACCCTCCTGTCGAGATCAGGAGGGTAGAAGGGGCTCAGAGGAAGTGGTGCCGGAAAACCTCGGTGTTCCTCTCCAGGGAGACCGGGATGCCGGGGAACTTTGTGGGGGCGCATCAAGGGTGCCAAGTACCGTTTCGACCTCCAATTCCTAACGTGGGACTTCTCCTGAGACGCTGTAGCGGGAAAGGGCTTCATCTTGCGATGACGGGGGAACCACGTGGTTTTTCTCGAGTTGCGGCGGGATTCTCGAGTTACGACGGGGAATTCAGGATGCCTCTTGTGTTGGCCCAGGGAAGTCCAATCTTCCATTCGAGTTGCGAAGGAAAGCTGGGGATTGCTCTCGAGTGACTGCAGGGCCAATAGACCTCATCTAGGCTTGTGTCCAGAAGCCGAGGTTCCTCTCCAGGGGCGACCGGGATCTCGGGGTGGCATTCCAGACGCACCCGGGGAGACAGGCATTCATCTCGAGTGGAAGCAAAGAACCCCGCTCTGCTCTCGAGTCGCGACGGGTATCTCTTGGAGCTCACTGGGTGGACTAAAGGGAGTCAAGCCTCCTGAGGCGTTTGGAGAGAGGTCGCGAGGTTGGCCTCTAGGCCATGCAGGAGACGAAGGCCCTCATCTCCGCGATGACGGGGGAGTCTCGGGGTGGTTCTCGAGCGGCGGCCCCAGGGTGCGGTTTCTCACGAGGTGCGACGGCGAGGTCAGTGAGCCTCTCGTGGGGCGCCAGGGAAGTCGGGTCTCCATGCGAGTGGCGAGGGGGAGCGCGTCATTGCTCTCGAGTCCTGGTAGGGGAACCTGGCCTCGAGACGTGTTGAAGAAGGTCTCTCGAGGTCTTTCTCGGGTTGAGGCAGGGAACCCTGGCTTCCCTCGACTTGTGCAGGTGACCTCAGGGGGCTTCTCATGGTGGCTCTGAGAAGTCAGGGAAACTGGAGGTGGGAGGGGCCTCTCGGGACTCCACGGGGTTTGGTGCATTGGAAGAGGGCCTCATCTCCAGTTGAGGCAGGAACCTCAGGGTTCCTCTGATTTCAGACTCCGATCGCAGGGTCCCTGCAGACTGGGGACAGGAGAGTCAGGCCTCGTCTTGGGTTGAGGCATGGAACTCCGCTTGCCTCTCGAGGTGTCCCCGGGGAGAGAGGCCACTTGTCGAGCTGTATTTGGAACCTGGGGGTCTTTTCCGGACGATGCACGGGCGGGTCACTGCCCCTTCGTGTTGACTTCATTCACAGGGTGGAGTTCGGAGAGGTGTCCGGGCATCGGGTTCTTACCAAGAGGGGACCGGGAAATCGGGGTGCTTCGCAATGTGGAAGCACCCACGAGGCCACGTCTGGAATGTCGTCGTGAGCCCGGCCTCATCCTGAGGTGCGACCGGAAGGTCGGGAACCCCTTCCAGACAAAGCAGGGGAGTCGACCCTCCTGTCGAGATCAGGAGGGTAGAAGGGGCTCAGAGGAAGTGGTGCCGGAAAACCTCGGTGTTCCTCTCCAGGGAGACCGGGATGCCGGGGAACTTTGTGGGGGCGCATCAAGGGTGCCAAGTACCGTTTCGACCTCCAATTCCTAACGTGGGACTTCTCCTGAGACGCTGTAGCGGGAAAGGGCTTCATCTTGCGATGACGGGGGAACCACGTGGTTTTTCTCGAGTTGCGGCGGGATTCTCGAGTTACGACGGGGAATTCAGGATGCCTCTTGTGTTGGCCCAGGGAAGTCCAATCTTCCATTCGAGTTGCGAAGGAAAGCTGGGGATTGCTCTCGAGTGACTGCAGGGCCAATAGACCTCATCTAGGCTTGTGTCCAGAAGCCGAGGTTCCTCTCCAGGGGCGACCGGGATCTCGGGGTTGCATTCCAGACGCACCCGGGGAGACAGGCATTCATCTCGAGTGGAAGCAAAGAACCCCGCTCTGCTCTCGAGTCGCGACGGGTATCTCTTGGAGCTCACTGGGTGGACTAAAGGGAGTCAAGCCTCCTGAGGCGTTTGGAGAGAGGTCGCGAGGTTGGCCTCTAGGCCATGCAGGAGACGAAGGCCCTCATCTCCGCGATGACGGGGGAGTCTCGGGGTGGTTCTCGAGCGGCGGCCCCAGGGTGCGGTTTCTCACGAGGTGCGACGGCGAGGTCAGTGAGCCTCTCGTGGGGCGCCAGGGAAGTCGGGTCTCCATGCGAGTGGCGAGGGGGAGCGCGTCATTGCTCTCGAGTCCTGGTAGGGGAACCTGGCCTCGAGACGTGTTGAAGAAGGTCTCTCGAGGTCTTTCTCGGGTTGAGGCAGGGAACCCTGGCTTCCCTCGACTTGTGCAGGTGACCTCAGGGGGCTTCTCATGGTGGCTCTGAGAAGTCAGGGAAACTGGAGGTGGGAGGGGCCTCTCGGGAACTCCACGGGGTTTGGTGCATTGCAGGGCCACCAGCCCATTGGGGGAGCCAGAGGTCTGAAAATCAGAGAACCCTGTGTTCCTGCCTCAAACTGGAGATGAGCCCTCTTCAAGCCACCAAAACCTTAACAATTCCACTTGCTCAGCTGTGACCGTCCCGAGAGCCCCTCCTCCACTCATCCTCACATTACCCTGGAGTTCCATTCAGTATCCACAACAAGATGATGAGAAGACCCATTGGGCGGTCACTGCATCACCAGCGCAGTGGAAGCGCAGAAGTCTTCTTAGACATCAACTCGTGAGAAGACCTCGAGAGACCTTACTTCAAACACGTTCTCGAGGCCAGGTTCCCCTTACAGACTCGGAACAATGACGCGGCTCCCCCTCGCCACTCGCAGAACCGACTTCCCTGGCGCCCCACGAAGGGTACTGAGAGTGCAACACTGGAAATACTCTCCCTGGGCGTCGCCCCTACATGCCTGAGAATGATACATCCATCCTCCTAAGCTTAAGGGTGATGCGTCCACAGCCCATGTCCTTCTAAACGAGCACCCCAACAAGCTCCCGCCGTTCTCCATGGCCACTGAGAGTATGAAAGAGAAGGGTCACAGCCATTCTCTAATACTGCCCCGTGCATGGGTCGCTAGTAGGCTAGGCGGACACAAAGCGCGCTACGGAGAGACAGATAGGCGAGAGTCTTGCCTTCCTCTTCCTAGACTCGTGCTGCTCTCTCATGAGTACGTCCTCAGCCCGCGATGTTTGAGTTCATCCACATTGATGAACTCCAAGATATACCCGTCGCGACTCGGAGCAGAGCGGGTTCTTTGCTTCCACTCGAGATGAATGCCTGTCTCCCCGGTGCGTCTGGAATGCAACCCGAGATCCCGTCGGCCCTGAGAAGAACCTCGGCTTCTGGACACAACCTAATGATGGATCTAATGCCTGCAGTCACATCAGAGGAGCATTGCAACCATGACTTGTCCCTTATCTGTATGACGACAATAATCCTGCGACATGATTCAGAACTGGAGCTTCTCCCTTGTTCTGTTAACATCTAAGTATCCCATCTCCTTTGATAAGTCCGTCAGAGACACCTCGAGAGTGCAATGCGCCTGCCGAGTCAACGTCGAGAAGAAAATATCAACAGTCGACTCTCTCACCCGTGACATACGGCAAGCATGAGCCCTTTCCCTACAGCGTCTCAGGAGTATCCCACGTTAGGAATTGGAGCGTCGAAACGTCTTGGCACCCTTGATCTCTCCCACAAAGTTCTCCCGGCTTTCCGATATGGATCCCCTAAGGAATGGAAAGATCTGAGACAACTGGCGAGATCTTGTGTAATGCCATGCGAGTCCTCGTATTCGCGTCTGCCCTATACTGACCCTGTGCTGCATAAGCATAACTCCGACAAGCCGTACGGTCACCGAACTCCTCTCTCCAAACTAATCTCTTGCTTGTCTGGAAGGGTGTTCCCACCTTACGTAGCAGGGTCGCCTACGCGTCGGATCGAAGGCCGGGCTCCCGACGGACATGCCAGACGTGACCCTCCCCAGATTTCTCAGCAATATACATCTCCGCACAACCAACCAATTCACCCCTGTCCCTCTGGTAGAAACCGCGCTGCGGTTCCGACACACTAACTACGAACTTCACACCTGATAGTCACCATCGTACTCCTCAATCACGAAATGGAGCGAGCCATGCCCCCGGTGCGACAGTAGACATGTCCGGTTAACTGCAAACCACCCCACGGTCCAAATTACGCTCGACAAGTATTGACCTCTCATCAGCACCGCGGGGACGCATCCAGACTTGCAAGCATAACAGGAAATAGCTATACCCTGAGCGCTGTCAACCCACGACGAAGCCTGACTCTCCTGTCCCCGTCTCTGCAGGACCCTGCGATGGATCGAAGCAAGGAACCCTAT
>NW_020190475.1:0-16972 GCF_002263795.3 Bos taurus
AGGCCACTATGTGGGCTCCAACAAATACCCGTCTGTACTACAGAGGAGAATGGAGGTTTGCTTCCACCCGCGACGAGGCCTGACTCCCTGGCTGAGTCTGGAATGCAACCCCGAGATCTGTGTCGCCCCTAGCGAGGAACATTGGCTTCTGGACACAAGCCTAGATGAGGTCTATTGGCCCTGCAGTCACTCGAGAGCAATCCCCAGCTTTCCTTCGCAACTCCAATGGAGATTGCACTTCCCTGGGCCAACACAAGAGGCATCCTGAATTCCCCGTCTAACTCGAGAATCCCGCCGCAACTCGAGAAAAATCACGTGGTTCCCCCGTCATCGCAAGATGAAGCCCTTTCCCGCTACAGCGTCTCAGGAGAAGTCGCACGTTAAGAATTGGAGGTCCAAACGGCACTTGGCACCCTGGATGCGACCCACAAAGTTCCCGACATACCGGTCTCCTTCGAGAGGAACACTGAGGTTTTCCGGCACCACTTCCTCTGAGGCCCTTCTACCCTCCTGATCTCGACAGGAGGGTCGACTCCCCTGCTTTGTCTGGAAGGGGTTGCCGACCTTCCGGTCGCTCCTCAGGATGAGGCCGGTCTCACGACGAAATTCCAGACGTGGCCTCGTGGGTGGTTCCACATTCCGAAGGACCCCGATTTCCCGGTCCCCTCTTGATATGAACCCGATGCCCAGACACCTCTTTGAACTCCACCCTGTGAATGAAGTCAACACGAAGGGGCAGTGACTCGCCCGTGCATCGTCCGGAAAAACCCCGAGGTTCCAAATACAGCTCGACAAGAGGCCTCTCACCCCGTGAACACCTCGAGAGGCAGCGGAGTTCCATGCCTCAACCCAAGATGAGGCCTGACTCTCCTGTCCCAACTCGGCAACGACCCTGCGTTCGGAGTCTGAAATCAGAGGAACCCTGAGGTTCCTGCCTCAACTGGAGATGAGGCCCTCTTCCAATGCACCGAACCCAGTGGAGTCCCAAAAGGCCCCTCCTAACCCCACAGTATCCCTGACTTCTTAGAGGCACCCTGAGAAGCTCCCTGCCGTCTGCGGCACAAGTCCAGGGACCCCAGGCTTTCTGCCTCAACCCGAGAAAGACCTCTAGAGTCCTTCTTCAACACGTCTTGAGGCCCTATTCCCCTACCGTGACTCGAGAGCAATGACGCGCTCCCCCTCGCCACTCGCATGGAAACATGACTTCCCTGGCGCCACACGAGTGGCTCCCTGAGCTCGCCGTCGTACCTCGTGAGAAAACCCACACTGGCGCCGCATCTCGAGAAAAATCACCAGACGACCCCGTCATCGCGAGATGAGGGCTTTCGTTTCCTGCATGGCCTGAAGAGCCATCCCGAGTCTTCTCCGCAAACTCCACAGGAGGCTTGACTCCCTTCAGGACACTCAGGGGCTCCAAAATAGAGCCGTCGCGACTCGGTAGGAGAGCGCAGTTCTTGCTTCCATTGGAGATGAGGCCTGACTCCCCGGGTGAGTCTGGAATGCAACCCGAGATTCCTGTCGCCCCTGGAGAGGAACATTGGCTTCTGGACACAAGCCTAGATGAGGTCTATTTGCCCTGCAGTCACTCGAGAGCAATCCCAGCTTTCCTTCGCAACTCCAATGGAAGATTGCACTTCCCTGGGCCAACACAGAGGCATCCTGAATCCCCGTCTAACTCGAGAATCCGCCGCACCTCGAGAAAAAACCACGTGGTTCCCCCGTCATCGCAAGATGAAGCCCTTTCCCGCTACAGCGTCTCAGGAGAAGTCGCCACGTTAAGAATTGGAGGTCCAAACGGCACTTGGCACCCTTGATGCTACCCACAAAGTTCCCCAACATACCGGTCTCCCTTCGAGAGGAACACGAGGTTTTTCCGGCACCACTTCCTCTGAGGCCCTTCTACCCTCCTGATCTCGACAGGAGGGTCGACTCCCCTGCTTTGTCTGGAAGGGGTTGCCGACCTTCCGGTCGCACCTCAGGATGAGGCCGGTCTCACGACGAAATTCCAGACGTGGCCTCGTGGGTGGGTCCACATTCCGAAGGACCCCGATTTCCCGGTCCCCTCTTGAAACGAACACGATGCCCGGACCCCTTTTCGAACTCCACCCTGTGAATGAAGTCAACACGAAGGGGCAGTGACTCGCCCGTGCATCGTCCGGGAAAACCCCCAGGTTCCAAATACAGCTCGACAAGAGGCCTCTCACCCCGTGAACACCTCGAGAGGCAAGCGGAGTTCCATGCCTCAACCCAAGATGAGGCCTGACTTCCTGTCCCAACTCGCAAGGACCCTGCGTTCGGAGTCTGAAATCAGAGGAACCCTGAGGTTCCTGCCTCAACTGGAGATGAGGCCCTCTTCCAATGCACCAAACCCAGTGGAGTCCCGAAGGCCCCTCCACCCCACAGTTTCCCTGACTTCTAGAGGCACCTGAGAAGCTCCCTGCCGTCTGCGCACAAGTCAGGGAACCAGGGTTTCTGCCTCAACCCGAGAAGACCTCGAGAGTCCTTCTTCAACACGTCTCGAGGCCTATTCCCCTACCGTGACTCGAGAGCAATGACGCGCTCCCCCTCGCCACTCGCATGGAACATGACTTCCCGGGTGCCCACACGAGTGGCTCCCTGAGCTTCGCCGTCGTACCTCGTGAGAAACCCACACTGGGCCGCATCTCGAGAAAATCACCAGACGACCCCGTCATCCCGAAATGAGGGCTTCGTTTCCCATGGCCTGAAGAGCCATCCCGATTCTTCTCCAAACTCCACAGGAGGTGATTCCCTTAGGCCACTCAGTGGGCTCCAAAAATACCCGTCCGACTACAGAGGAGATGGAGTTCTTGCTTCCGAGACGAGGCCTGACTCCCTGGCTGAGTCTGGAATGCAACCCCGAGATCTGTCGCCCCTAGAGGAACATTGGCTTCTGACACAAGCCTAGATGAGGTCTATTTGCCCTGCAGTCACTCGAGAGCAATCCCCAGCTTTCTTTCGCAACTCCAATGGAACATTATAATTCCCTGGGCCAACACACGAGGCATCCTGAATTCCCCGTCTAACTCGAGAATCCCGCCGCAACTCGAGAAAAATCACGTGGTTCCCCCGTCATCGCAAGATGAAGCCCTTTCCCGCTACAGCGTCTCAGGAGAAGTCGCACGTTAAGAATTGGAGGTCCAAACGGCACTTGGCACCCTGGATGCGACCCACAAAGTTCCCCGACATACCGGTCTCCTTCGAGAGGAACACTGAGGTTTTCCGGCACCACTTCCTCTGAGGCCCTTCTACCTCCTGATCTCGACAGGGGTCGACTCCCCTGCTTTGTCTGGAAGGGTTGCCGACCTTCCGGTCGCTCCTCAGGATGAGGCCGGTCTCACGACGAAATTCCAGACGTGGCCTCGTGGGTGGTTCCACATTCCGAAGGACCCCGATTTCCCGGTCCCCTCTTGATATGAACCCGATGCCCAGACACCTCTTTGAACTCCCACCCTGTGAATGAAGTCAACACGAAGGGGCAGTGACTCGCCCGTGCATCGTCCGGAAAACCCCGAGGTTCCAAATACAGCTCGACAAGAGGCCTCTCACCCCGTGAACACCTCGAGAGGCAAGCGGAGTTCCATGCCTCAACCCAAGATGAGGCCTGACTCTCCTGTCCAACTCGGCAACGACCCTGCGTTCGGAGTCTGAAATCAGAGGAACCCTGAGGTTCCTGCCTCAACTGGAGATGAGGCCCTCTTCCAATGCACCGAACCCAGTGGAGTCCCAAAAGGGCCCCTCCTAACCCCACAGTATCCCTGACTTCTTAGAGGCACCCTGAGAAGCTCCCTGCCGTCTGCGCACAAGTCAGGGACCCCCCTGCCTCAACCCGAGAAAGACCTCTAGAGTCCTTCTTCAACACGTCTTGAGGCCCTATTCCCCTACCGTGACTCGAGAGCAATGACGCGCTCTCCCCTCGCCACTCGCAAAACATTTCCCTGGCCCACACGAGGCTCCCTGAGCTCGCGTCGTACCTCGTGAGAAAACCCACACTGGCGCCCATCTCGAGAAAAAATCACAGACGACCCCGTCATCGCGAGATGAGGGCTTTCGTTTCCTGCATGGCCTGAAGAGCCATCCCGAGTCTTCTCCGCAAACTCCACAGGAGGCTTGACTCCCTTCAGGACACTCAGGGGCTCCAAAAATAGAGCCGTCGCGACTCGGTAGGAGAGCGCAGTTCTTGCTTCCATTGGAGATGAGGCCTGACTCCCCGGGTGAGTCTGGAATGCAACCCCGAGATTCCTGTCGCCCTGGAGAGGAACATTGGCTTCTGCACACAAGCCTAGATGAGGTCTATTTGCCCTGCAGTCACTCGAGAGCAATCCCCAGCTTTCCTTCGCAACTCCAATGGAAGATTGCACTTCCCTGGGCCAACACAAGAGGCATCCTGAATTCCCCGTCGTAATTCGAGAATCCCGCTACACCTCGAGAAAAACCACGTGGTTCCCCCGTCATCGCAAGATGAAGCCCTTTCCCGCTACAGTGTCTCAGGAGAAGTCCCACGTTAAGAATTGGAGGTCCAAACGGGAACTTGCACCCTTGATGCTACCCACAAAGTTCCCCAACATACCGGTCTCCCTCGAGAGGAACACGAGGTTTTCCGGCACCACTTCCTCTGAGGCCCTTCTACCCCTCCTGATCTCGACAGGAGGGTCGACTCCCCTGCTTTGTCTGGAAGGGGTTCCCGACCTTCCAGTCGCACCTCAGGATGAGGCCGGTCTCACGACGAAATTCCAGACGTGGCCTCGTGGGTGGTTCCACATTCCGAAGGACCCCGATTTCCCGGTCCCCTCTTGATAAGAACCCGATGCCCGGACACCTTTCGAACTCCACCCTGTGAATGAAGTCAACACGAAGGGGCAGTGACTACCCGTGCATCGTCCGGGAAAAACCCCCAGGTTCCAAATACAGCTCGACAAGTGGCCTCGTACCTCGTGAACACCTCGAGAGGCAAGCTGAGTTCAATGCCTCATCCCAAGACGAGGCCTGACTCTCCGTTCCAACTCTGCAAGGACCTGCCTGATCCGAGTTGAAATGGATAGGAACCCTGAGGTTCCTGCCTCAACTGGAAATGTGGCCCTCTTCCAATGCACCAAACCAGTGGAGTCCCGAGAGGCCCCTCCCAGCTCCACAGTTTCCCTGACTTCTCAGAGGCACCATGAAGCTCCCTGAGGTCACCTGCACAAGTCGAGGGAACGAGGGTTTCCTGCCTCAACCCGAGAAAGACCTCGAGAGTCCTTCTTCAACACGTCTCGAGGCCCTGATTCCCTACCATGACTCGAGAGCAATGACGCGCGCCCACTCGCCACTCCGATGGACAGCCGCCTTCCCGGGTGCCCCAAGAGAGGCGCACTGAGCTTGGCGTCGTACCTCGTGAGAAACCCCACACTGGGGCCTCAGCTCGAGAAAAACCCAGAGACACCCCGTCATCCCGAAATGAGGGCCTTCGTTTCCCCATGGCCTAGAGCGCAATCCCTATTCCTCTCTCCAAACTCCACAGGAGGAGTGTTCCCTTAGGCCACTCTGTGGGCTCCAACAAATACCCGTCTGTACAGAGGAGAATGAGGTCTTTGCTTCCACCCGCGACGAGGCCTGACTCCCTGGCTGAGTCTGAATGCAACCCCGAGATCTGTGTCGCCCCTAGCGAGGAACATTGGCTTCTGGACACAAGCCTAGATGAGGTCTATTTGCCCTGCAGTCACTCGAGAGCAATCCCCAGCTTTCTTTCGCAACTCCAATTGGAACATATAACTTCCCTGGGCCAACACACGAGCATCCTGAATTCCCGTCTAACTCGAGAATCCCGCCGCAACTCGGAAAAATCACGTGGTTCCCCCGTTCATCGCAAGATGAAGCCCTTTCCCCGCTACAGCGTCTCAGGAGAAGTCGCACGTTAAGAATTGGAGGTCCAAACGGCACTTGCACCTGATGCGACCCACAAAGTTCCCCGACATACCGGTCTCCTTCGAGAGGAACATGAGGTTTTTCCGGCCACCACTTCCTCTGAGGCCCTTCTACCCTCCTGATCTCGACAGGAGGGTCGACTCCCCTGCTTTGTCTGGAAGGGGTTGCCGACCTTCCGGTCGCTCCTCAGGATGAGGCCGGTCTCACGACGAAATTCCAGACGTGGCCTCGTGGGGTGGTTCCACATTCCGAAGGACCCCGATTTCCCGGTCCCCTCTTGATATGAACCCGATGCCCAGACACCTCTTTGAACTCCACCCTGTGAATGAAGTCAACACGAAGGGCAGTGACTCGCCCGTGCATCGTCCGGGAAAACCCCGAGGTTCCAAATACAGCTCGACAAGAGGCCTCTCACCCCGGTGAACACCTCGAGAGGCAGCGGAGTTCCATGCCTCAACCCAAGATGAGGCCTGACTCTCCTGTCCCAACTCCGCAACGACCCTGCGTTCGGAGTCTGAAATCAGAGGAACCCTGAGGTTCCTGCCTCAACTGGAGATGAGGCCCTCTTCCAATGCACCGAACCCAGTGGAGTCCCAAAGGCCCCTCCTAACCCCACAGTATCCCTGACTTTTAGAGGCACCCTGAGAAGCTCCCTGCCGTCTGCGGCACAAGTCCAGGGACCCAGGCTTTCTTGCCTCAACCCGAGAAAGACCTCTAGAGTCCTTCTTCAACACGTCTTGAGGCCCTATTCCCTACCGTGACTCGAGAGCAATGACGCGCTCCCCCTCGCCACTCGCATGGGAACATGACTTCCCTGGCGCCACACGAGTGGCTCCCTGAGCTCGCCGTCGTACCTCGTGAGAAAAACCCACCACTGGCGCCGCATCTCGAGAAAAAATCACCAGACGACCCCGTCATCGCGAGATGAGGGCTTTCGTTTCCTGCATGGCCTGAAGAGCCATCCCGAGTCTTCTCCGCAAACTCCACAGGAGGCTTGACTCCCTTCAGGACACTCAGGGGCTCCAAAATAGAGCCGTCGCGACTCGGTAGGAGAGCGCAGTTCTTGCTTCCATTGGAGATGAGGCCTGACTCCCCGGGTGAGTCTGGAATGCAACCCCGAGATTCCTGTCGCCCCTGGAGAGGAACATTGGCTTCTGCACACAAGCCTAGATGAGGTCTATTTGCCCTGCAGTCACTCGAGAGCAATCCCCAGCTTTCCTTCGCAACTCCAATGGAAGATTGCACTTCCCTGGGCCAACACAAGAGGCATCCTGAATCCCCCGTCGTAACTCGAGAATCCCGCCGCACCTCGAGAAAAACCACGTGGTTCCCCCGTCATCGCAAGATGAAGCCCTTTCCCGCTACAGCATCTCAGGAGAAGTCCCACGTTAAGAATTGGAGGTCCAAACGGGAATTTGCACCCTTGATGCTACCCACAAAGTTCCCCAACATACCGGTCTCCCTCGAGAGGAACACCGAGGTTTTCCGGGCAACCACTTCCTCTGAGGCCCTTCTACCCCTCCTGATCTCGACAGGAGGGGTCGACTCCCCTGCCTTGGTCTGGAAGGGGTTCCCGACCTTCCAGTCGCACCTCAGGATGAGGCCGGTCTTCACGACGAAATTCCAGACGTGGCCTCCGTGGGTGGTTCCACATTTCCGAAGGACCCCAATTTCCCGTCCCCTCTTGATAAGAACCCGATGCCCGGACACCTTTTCGAACTCCAACCCTGTGAATGAAGTCCAACACGAAGGGGCAGTGACTACCCCGTGCATCGTCCGGGAAAACTTCCAGGTTCCAAATACAGCTCGACAAGTGGCCTCGTACCTCGTGAACACCTCGAGAGGCAAGCTGAGTTCAATGCCTCATCCCAAGACGAGGCCTGACTCTTCCCGTCACAACTCTGCAAGGACCCTGCGATCCGAGTTTGAAATGGATAGGAACCCTGAGGTTCCTGCCTCAAACTGAAATGTGGCCCTCTTCCATTGCAACCAAACCCAGTGGAGTCCCGAGAGGCCCCTCCCAGCTCCACAGTTTCCCTGACTTCTCAGAGGCACCATGAGAGCTCCCTGAGGTCACCTGCACAGATCGAGGGAACCGAGGGTTTCCTGCCTCAACCCGTGAAAGACCTCGAGAGTCCTTCTCAACACGTCTCGAGGCCTGATTCCCCTACCATGACTCGAGAGCAATGACGCGCTCCCCCTCGCCACTCGCATGGAGACCCGACTTCCCGGGTGCCCCAAGAGAGGCTCACTGAGCTTGGCGTCGTAACCTCGTGAGAAACCCCACACTGGGCCTCAGGTCGAGAAAAAAACCGAGACACCCCGTCATCCCGAAATGAGGGCCTTCGTTTCCCCCATGGCCTAAGAGCGGCAATCCCTATTCCTCTCTCCAAACTCCACAGGAAGGAGTGGTTCCCTTAGGCCACTCTGTGGGCTCCAACAAATACCCCGTCTCTAGTACAGAGGAAGAATGGAGGTCTTTGCTTCCATCCGCGACGAGCCCTGACTCCCTGGCTGAGTCTGGAATGCAACCCCGAGATCTGTGTCGCCCCTAGCGGGAACATTGGCTTCTGGACACAAGCCTAGATGAGGTCTATTTGCCCTGCAGTCACTCGAGAGCAATCCCCAGCTTTCTTTTCGCAACTCCAATGGAACATTATAATTCCCTGGGCCAACACACGAGGCATCCTGAATTCCCCGTCTAACTCGAGAAATCCCGCCGCAACTCGAGAAAAATCACGTGGTTCCCCCGTCATCGCAAGATGAAGCCCCTTTCCCGCTACAGCGTCTCAGGAGAAGTCGCACGTTAAGAATTGGAGGTCCAAACGGCACTTGGCACCCTTGATGCGACCCACAAAGTTCCCCGACATACCGGTCTCCTTCGAGAGGAACACTGAGGTTTTCCGGCACCACTTCCTCTGAGGCCCTTCTACCCTCCTGATCTCGACAGGAGGGTCGACTCCCCTGCTTTGTCTGGAAGGGGTTGCCGACCTTCCGGTCGCTCCTCAGGATGAGGCCGGTCTCACGACGAAATTCCAGACGTGGCCTCGTGGGGTGGTTCCACATTCCGAAGGACCCCGATTTCCCGGTCCCCTCTTGATATGAACCCGATGCCCAGACACCTCTTTGAACTCCACCCTGTGAATGAAGTCAACACGAAGGGGCAGTGACTCGCCGTGCATCGTCCGGAAAAACCCCGAGGTTCAAATACAGCTCGACAAGAGGCCTCTCACCCCGTGAACACCTCGAGAGGCAAGCGGAGTTCCATGCCTCAACCCAAGATGAGGCCTGACTCTCCTGTCCCAACTCCGCAACGACCCTGCGTTCGGAGTCTGAAATCAGAGGAACCCTGAGGTTCCTGCCTCAACTGGAGATGAGGCCCTCTTCCAATGCACCGAACCCAGTGGAGTCCCAAAAGGCCCTCCTAACCCCACAGTATCCCTGACTTCTTAGAGGCACCCTGAGAAGCTCCCTGCCGTCTGCGGCACAAGTCCAGGGACCCCAGGCTTTCTTGCCTCAACCCGAGAAAGACCTCTAGAGTCCTTCTTCAACACGTCTTGAGGCCCTATTCCCCTACCGTGACTCGAGAGCAATGACGCGCTCCCCCTCGCCACTCGCATGGGAAACATGACTTCCCTGGCGCCACACGAGTGGCTCCCTGAGCTCGCCGTCGTACCTCGTGAGAAAACCCACACTGGCGCCGCATCTCGAGAAAAATCACCAGACGACCCCGTCATCGCGAGATGAGGGCTTTCGTTTCCTGCATGGCCTGAAGAGCCATCCCGAGTCTTCTCCGCAAACTCCACAGGAGGCTTGACTCCCTTCAGGACACTCAGGGGCTCCAAAATAGAGCCGTCGCGACTCGGTAGGAGAGCGCAGTTCTTGCTTCCATTGGAGATGAGGCCTGACTCCCCGGGTGAGTCTGGAATGCCACCCCGAGATTCCTGTCGCCCCTGGAGAGGAACATTGGCTTCTGCACACAAGCCTAGATGAGGTCTATTTGCCCTGCAGTCCACTCGAGAGCAATCCCCAGCTTTCCTTCGCAACTCCAATGGAAGATTGCACTTCCCTGGGCCAACACAAGAGGCATCCTGAATCCCCCGTCGTAACTCGAGAATCCCGCCGCACCTCGAGAAAACCACGTGGTTCCCCCGTCATCGCAAGATGAAGCCCTTTCCCGCTACAGCATCTCAGGAGAAGTCCCACGTTAAGAATTGGAGGTCCAAACGGGAATTTGCACCCTTGATGCTACCCACAAAGTTCCCCAACATACCGGTCTCCCTCGAGAGGAACACCGAGGTTTTCCGGCACCACTTCCTCTGAGGCCCTTCTACCCCTCCTGATCTCGACAGGAGGGTCGACTCCCCTGCTTTGTCTGGAAGGGGTTCCCGACCTTCCAGTCGCACCTCAGGATGAGGCCGGTCTCACGACGAAATTCCAGACGTGGCCTCGTGGGTGGTTCCACATTCCGAAGGACCCCGATTTCCCGGTCCCCTCTTGATAAGAACCCGATGCCCGGACACCTTTTCGAACTCCACCCTGTGAATGAAGTCAACACGAAGGGGCAGTGACTACCCCGTGCATCGTCTGGGAAAACTTCCAGGTTCCAAATACAGCTCGACAAGTGGCCTCGTACCTCGTGAACACCTCGAGAGGCAAGCTGAGTTTCAATGCCTCATCCCAAGACGAGGCCTGACTCTCCCGTCACAAACTCTGCAAGGACCCTGCGATCCGAGTTTGAAATGGATAGGAACCCTGAGGTTCCTGGCCTCAACTGGAAATGTGGCCCTCTTCCAATGCACCAAACCCAGTGGAGTCCCGAGAGGCCCCTCCCAGCTCCACAGTTTCCCTGGACTTCTCAGAGGCACCATGAGAGCTCCCTGAGGTCACCTGCACAAGTCGAGGGAACCGAGGGTTTCCTGCCTCAACCCGTGAAAGACCTCGAGAGTCCTTCTTCAACACGTCTCGAGGCCTGATTCCCCTAACCATGACTCGAGAGCAATGACGCGCTCCCCCTCGCCACTCGCATGGAGACCCGACTTCCCGGGTGCCCCAAGAGAGGCTCACTGAGCTTGGGCGTCGTACCTCGTGAGAAACCCCAGACTGGGGCCTCAGCTCGAGAAAAACCCGAGACACCCCGCTCATCCGAAATGAGGGCCTTCGTTTCCCCCATGGCCTAGAGCGCAATCCCTATTCCTCTCTCAAACTCCACAGGAGGAGTGGTTCCCTTAGGCCACTCTGTGGGCTCCAACAAATACCCGTCTCTAGTACAGAGGAGAATGGAGGTCTTTGCTTCCACCCCCGACGAAGCCCTGACTCCCTGGCTGAGTCTGGAATGCAACCCCGAGATCTGTGTCGCCCCTAGCGAGGAACATTGGCTTCTGGACACAAGCCTAGATGAGGTCTATTTGCCCTGCAGTCACTCGAGAGCAATCCCCAGCTTTCTTTCGCAACTCCAATGGAACATTATAATTCCCTGGGCCAACACACGAGGCATCCTGAATTCCCCGTCTAACTCGAGAATCCCGCCGCAACTCGAGAAAAATCACGTGGTTCCCCCGTCATCGCAAGATGAAGCCCTTTCCCGCTACAGCGTCTCAGGAGAAGTCGCACGTTAAGAATTGGAGGTCCAAACGGCACTTGGCACCCTTGATGCGACCCACAAAGTTCCCCGACATACCGGTCTCCTTCGAGAGGAACACTGAGGTTTTCCGGCACCACTTCCTCTGAGGCCTTCTACCCTCCTGATCTCGACAGGAGGGTCGACTCCCCTGCTTTGTCTGGAAGGGGTTGCCGACCTTCCCGGTCGCTCCTCAGGATGAGGCCGGTCTCACGACGAAATTCCAGAACGTGGCCTCGTGGGTGGTTCCACATTCCGAAGGACCCCCCGATTTCCCGGTCCCCTCTTGATATGAACCCGATGCCCCAGACACCTCTTTGAAACTCCACCCTGTGAATGAAGTCACACGAAGGGCAGTGACTCGCCCGTGCATCGTCCGGAAAACCCCGAGGTTCCAAATACAGCTCGACAAGGAAGGCCTCTCACCCGTGAACACCATCGAGAGGCAAGCGGAGTTCCATGCTCAACCAAGATGAGGCCTGACTCTCCTGTCCCAACTCCGCAACGACCCTCGCGTTCGGAGTCTGAAATCAGAGGACCGCTGAGGTTCCTGCTCAACTGGAGATGAGGCCCTCTTCCAATGCCAACCGAACCCAGTGGAGGTCCCAAAAGGCCCCTCCTAACCCCACAGTATCCCCTGACTTCTAAGAGGCACCCCTGAGAAGCTCCCTGGCCGTCTGCGGCATCAAAGTCCAGGGACCCCAGGCTTTCTTGCCTCAACCCGAGAAAGACCTCTAGAGTCCTTCTTCAAACACGTCTTGAGGCCCTATTCCCTACCGTGACTCGAGAAGCAATGACGGCGCTCCCCTCGCCACTCGCATGGGAAAACCATGACTTCCCTGGCGCCACCAACGCAGTGGCTCCCTGAGCTCGGCCGTACGTACCTCGTGAGAAACCCTACACTTGGCGCCGCATCTCGAGAAAACATCACCAGACGACCCCGTCATCGCGAGATGAGGGCTTTCGTTTCCTGCATGGCCTGAAGAGCCATCCCGAGTCTTCCCGCAAACTCCACAGGAGGCTTGACTCCCTTCAGGACACTCAGGGGCTCCAAAATAGAGCCGTCGCGACTCGGTAGGAGAGCGCAGTTCTTGCTTCCATTGGAGATGAGGCCTGACTCCCCGGGTGAGTCTGGAATGCAACCCCGAGATTCCTGTCGCCCTGGAGAGGAACATTGGCTTCTGCACAAGCCTAGATGAGGTCTATTTGCCCTGCAGTCACTCGAGAGCAATCCCCAGCTTTCCTTCGCAACTCCAAGGGAAGATTGCACTTCCCTGGGCCAAACAAGAGGCATCCCTGAATCCCCGTCGTAACTCGAGAATCCCGCCGCACCTCGAGAAAAACCACGTGGTTCCCAACCCGTCATCGCAAGATGAAGCCCTTTCCCGCTACAGCATCTCAGGAGAAGTCCCACGTTAAGAATTGGAGTCCAAACGGGAATTTGCACCCTTGATGCTACCCACAAAGTTCCCCAACATACCGGTCCTCCCTCGAGAGGAACACCGAGGTTTTCCGGCACCACTTCCTCTGAGGCCCTTCTACCCCTCCTGATCTCGACAGGAGGGTCGACTCCCCTGCTTTGTCTGGAAGGGGTTCCCGACCTTCCAGTCGCACCTCAGGATGAGGCCGGTCTCACGACGAAATTCCAGACGTGGCCTCGTGGGTGGTTCACATTCCGAAGGACCCCCGATTTCCCGGGCCCCTCTTGATAAGAACCGAGGCCCGGACACCTTTTCGAACTCCACCCTGTGAATGAAGTCAACACGAAGGGGCAAGTGACTCGCCTGGGCATCGTCCGAAAAAACCCCCAGGTTCCAAATACAGCTCGACAAGTGGCCTCTACCCCGTGAACACCTAGAGAGGCTAGCAGAGTTCCATGCCTCAACCCAAGACCAAGGCCTGACTGTTCTGTCCCATGTCTGCAGGTACCCTGCGTTCGGAGTCTGAAATCAGAGGAACCCTGAGGTTCCTGCCTCACCTGGAGATGAGGCCCTCTTCCAATGCACCAAACCCAGTGGAGTCCCGAGAGACCCCTCCCACCTCCACAGTTTCCATGACTTCTCAGAGGCACCATGAGAAGCTCCCTGAGGTCACCTGCACAAGTCAAGGGAACCGAGGGTTTCCTGCCTCAACCCGAGAAAGACCTCGAGAGTCCTTCTTCAACACGTCTCGAGGCCTGATTCCCCTACCATGACTCGAGAGCAATGACGCGCTCCCCCTCGCCACTCGCATGGAGACCCGACTTCCCGGGTGCCCCAAGAGAGGCTCACTGAGCTTGGCGTCGTACCTCGTGAGAAACCCCACACTGGGGCCTTCGCTCGAGAAAAACCCCGAGACACCCCGTCATCCCGAAATGAGGGCCTTCGTTTCCCCCATGGCCTAGAGCGCAATCCCTATTCCTCTCTCCAAACTCCACAGGAGGAGTGATTCCCTTAGGCCACTATGTGGGCTCCAACAAATACCCGTCTGTACTACAGAGGAGAATGGAGGTGTTGGTTTCCACCCGCGACGAGGCCTGACTCCCTGGCTGAGTCTGGAATGCAACCCCGAGATCTGTGTCGCCCCTAGCGAGGAACATTGGCTTCTGGACACAAGCCTAGATGAGGTCTATTTGCCCTGCAGTCACTCGAGAGCAATCCCCAGCTTTCCTTCGCAACTCGAACCGATGATGCATTCCCTGGGCCAACACAAGAGGCATCCTGAATTCCCCGTCTAACTCGAGATCCCGCCGCAACTCGAGAAAAATCACGTGGTTCCCCCGTCATCGCAAGATGAAGCCCTTTCCCGCTACAGCGTCTCAGGAGAAGTCCCACGTTAAGAATTGGAGGTCAAACGGCACTTGGCACCCTTGATGCGACCCACAAAGTTCCCCGACATACCGGTCTCCTCGAGAGGAACACCGAGGTTTTCCGGCACCACTTCCTCTGAGCCCTTCTACCCTCCTGATCTCGAGAGGAGGTCGACTCCCCTGCTTTGTCTGGAAGGGGTTCCCGACCTTCCGGTCGCTCAGGATGAGGCCGGTCTCACGACGAAATTCCAGACGTGGCCTCGTGGGTGGTTCCACATTCCGAAGACCCGATTTCCCGGTCCCTCTTGATAGAACCCGATGCCCAGACACCTTTTCGAACTCCCCCCTGTGAATGAAGTCAACACGAAGGGGCAGTGACTACCCCGTGCATCGTCCGGAAAAACCCCGAGGTTCCAAATACAGCTCGACAAGTGGCCTCTACCCGTGAACACCTCGAGAGGCAAGCTGAGTTCATGCCTCACCCAAGACGAGGCCTGACTCTCCGTCACAACTGCAAGGACCCTGCGTTCGAGTTTGAAATGGATAGGAACCCTGAGGTTCCTGCCTCAACTGGAATGGCCCTCTTCCAATGCACCAAACCCAGTGGAGTCCCGAAGGCCCCTCCCAGCCACAGTTCCCTGACTTCTAGAGGCACCATGAGAGCTCCCTGAGGTCACCTGCACAAGTCAGGGACCAGGTTTCTGCCTCAACCCGAGAAAGACCTCTAGAGTCCTTCTTCAACACGTCTTGAGGCCCTATTCCCCTACCGTGACTCGAGAGCAATGACGCGCTCCCCCTCGCCACTCGCATGGAAACATGACTTCCCTGGCGCCACACGAGTGGCTCCCTGAGCTCGCCGTCGTACCTCGTGAGAAAACCCACACTGGCGCCGCATCTCGAGAAAAATCACCAGACGACCCCGTCATCGCGAGATGAGGGCTTTCGTTTCCTGCATGGCCTGAAGAGCCATCCCGAGTCTTCTCCGCAAACTCCACAGGAGGCTTGACTCCCTTCAGGACACTCAGGGGCTCCAAAATAGAGCCGTCGCGACTCGGTAGGAGAGCGCAGTTCTTGCTTCCATTGGAGATGAGGCCTGACTCCCCGGGTGAGTCTGGAATGCAACCCCGAGATTCCTGTCGCCCCTGGAGAGGAACATTGGCTTCTGCACACAAGCCTAGATGAGGTCTATTTGCCCTGCAGTCACTCGAGAGCAATCCCCAGCTTTCCTTCGCAACTCCAATGGAAGATTGCACTTCCCTGGGCCAACACAAGAGGCATCCTGAATCCCCCGTCGTACTCGAGAATCCCGCCGCACCTCGAGAAAAACCACGTGGTTCCCCCGTCATCGCAAGATGAAGCCCTTTCCCGCTACAGCATCTCAGGAGAAGTCCCACGTTAAGAATTGGAGGTCCAAACGGGAATTTGCACCCTTGATGCTACCCACAAAGTTCCCCAACATACCGGTCTCCCTCGAGAGGAACACCGAGGTTTTCCGGCACCACTTCCTCTGAGGCCCTTCTACCCCTCCTGATCTCGACAGGAGGGTCGACTCCCCTGCTTTGTCTGGAAGGGGTTCCCGACCTTCCAGTCGCACCTCAGGATGAGGCCGGTCTCACGACGAAATTCCAGACGTGGCCTCGTGGGTGGTTCCACATTCCGAAGGACCCCGATTTCCCGGTCCCCTCTTGATAAGAACCCGATGCCCGGACACCTCTTCGAACTCCCCCTGTGAATGAAGTCAACACGAAGGGGCAGTGACTGCCGGCATCGTCCAAAAACCCCAGGTTCCAAATACAGCTCGACAAGTGGCCTCTCACCCGTGAGCACCTAGAGAGGCTAGCAGAGTTCCATGCCTCAACCCAAGACCGAGCCTGACTGTTCTGTCCCATGTCTGCAGGTACCCTGCGTTCGGAGTCTGAAATCAGAGGAACCCTGAGGTTCCTGCCTCACCTGGAGATGGGCCCTCTTCCAATGCACCAAACCCAGTGGAGTCCCGAGAGACCCCTCCCACCTCCACAGTTCCCATGACTTCTCAGAGGCACCATGAGAAGCTCCCTGAGGTCACCTGCACAAGTCAAGGGAACGAGGGTTTCCTGCCTCAACCCGAGAAAGACCTCGAGAGTCCTTCTTCAACACGTCTCGAGGCCTGATTCCCCTACCATGACTCGAGAGCAATGACGCGCTCCCCCTCGCCACTCGCATGGAGACCCGACTTCCCTGGTGCCCCAAGAGAGGCTCACTGAGCTTGGCGTCGTACCTCGTGAGAACCCACACTGGGGCCTTCGCTCGAGAAAAACCCCGAGACACCCCGTCATCCCGAAATGAGGGCCTTCGTTTCCCCCATGGCCTAGAGCGCAATCCCTATTCCTCTCTCCAAACTCCACAGGAGGAGTGATTCCCTTAGGCCACTATGTGGGCTCCAACAAATACCCGTCTGTACTACAGAGAGAATGGAGGTGTTGGTTTCCACCCGCGACGAGGCCTGACTCCCTGGCTGAGTCTGGAATGCAACCCCGAGATCTGTGTCGCCCCTAGCGAGGAACATTGGCTTCTGGACACAAGCCTAGATGAGGTCTATTTGCCGTGCGTCACTCGAGAGCAATCCCCAGCTTTCCTTGCAACTCGAACGATGATTGCACTTC